>NW_026871410.1:0-174760 GCF_028564815.1 Eubalaena glacialis
GCACCCCAAAGTTTCGGGCTGCTCTGTGTACAAGAACCTCCACTTAGGTACACCTTAAACATGCCAGGAAAGAGAAAAATAGGATAAAGAAGTTGTGGTACTTAGGCACAATGGAATATCACTCAGCCATGAAATCAATGTCATAAGGCTAGTAGCAGCATGATGAGTGGATTTAGGGACGAGGATTCTAAGTGAAATAAGTCACACAGAAAAGACAGACTTATCCTAAGATATCACTTATAGAGGGCATGTCAAAATCACTACACTTGAACTGAATTACAAAACAGAACAGAGTCACATATTTAGAAGACACACTATGGCTGCTTAACGGGAAAGGTGAGGTGGGGTGATGCATAAAACAAAGGGTTTGAAATTAGCTCACATACCGTTCCATAAGCCAAATATGTAACAGACAAGACCTCCTCCCTGCTCAGTGAACTGGACTCAACACCCCCTATTCACCGCACAAGAATATATCTGACTAGCAAGAATCTTAAAACCTATGTATTGATATCTCTCTGGAGTTGAATCAAGAGGGTGTAAAGCGGCATAAACACAGCAGGGAAAAGCAGCTCAACCCATTATCAAAATAAATTACTTAAAATGAACGCCATAAAACAAAGACAGTGAAAGAGAGAGAAATTCTTACAAAAATCCGTTCGGAGGCTCTGATGCAACCTGGATTGACCATATCTAGACCCCACAGCTGGATGAGACATAAGGCTGGACACTCTTGGGGCTGAGAGGTTTGGTGAGGTTGGGTGAGGAAACGCAGACCCTTTAAAGTAATACCGCGGGGTACCCACCCCATGGGTCCCAAATCTCCAGGTTCAAGGGCATCTTCCTACATTGAAAACGTGCATGGGAAACCCCAGAAGATGGTACAGCGTGTGATCGGGAAAGGTTTCTAAAACGCACCTCATTTCTCCTCTCCTTGTGCTCGGGTTCGCCATTCCAGCCGCTTTACTAACAATCTCCCTACTTGGAGAATCAGCACCTTGAAGCTCCTGTTTGTTTCGTACAGGTTGCAATTTGTCCTGAGGATGAACGGGAAGAGGGGGAACCAACGAGAGACTAGCTCTAGGTGTTGGGACAGGCACAGGTCACTCTATTTCCCCATCAGGAAGAAGAATGAAGCACAGGCTCAGCCTGTCCTCCGGAACCAGAATAGGGCCTGAAGCAATCCTGCGCTTTTGCGGCCAGCTCCCAAAAAAGCGAGTTGACAAATGGAGCTCAGGGCCACTGCAATTCACAAACCTGCAGAGTTATCAATGATAACTCTCGTCCACAAATATATTGAGGGAAGGCAACGAAGAGGATTTGAAAGCAAGGCAGAATTGCAGGAAACAGATTTCAGGAGGTAGATTCGACTCGCCTTTAAAGCACATGAAAAGCGGCAAAACGTTGACAATGATGCCCTTGGCCAAAAAGGGCGTATGCGTTTTTTCCTGAATATATTCAGGAAAAAACGCATACGCCCTTTTTGGTCCAACCAAGCAAGCCGGAAGTGCAAATCAGCACTACAAAGAAGTCTCGCTTGCCATCGGTCAAAAGGGCCATGCTGCCAAAAGTGTAAAAACCAGAAATTCAGGACAGGCCATGGAGACATGGGAGCCTTGCTACGCTGATGGGCAGGATGGCAATTGCCAACAGCCACTCTGGAGAAGTGTACGGTGTGTCCTGAAACATGTAATAAACACAGCTTACAGAGCATAGGGCACTTCCACTCATGGGCGTATAAATTGGGAAAACTAAAAATCAACAAGACACAGGCACCCCAAAGTTTCGGGCTGCTCTGTGTACAAGAACCTCCACTTAGGTACACCTTAAACATGCCAGGAAAGAGAAAAATGGATAAAGAAGTTGTGGTACTTAGGCACAATGGAATATCACTCAGCCATGAAATCAATGTCATAAGGCTAGTAGCAGCATGATGAGTGGATTTAGGGACGAGGATTCTAAGTGAAATAAGTCACACAGAAAAAGACAGTTATCCTAAGATATCACTTATAGAGGGCATGTCAAAATCACTACACTTGAACTGAATTACAAAACAGAACAGAGTCACATATTTAGAAGACACACTATGGCTGCTTAACGGGAAAGGTGAGGTGGGGTGATGCATAAAACAAGGGTTTGAAATTAGCTCCCATACCGTTCCATAAGCCAAATATGTAACAGACAAGACCTCCTCCCTGCTCAGTGAACTGGACTCAACACCCCCTATTCACCGCACAAGAATATATCTGACTAGCAAGAATCTTAAAACCTATGTATTGATATCTCTCTGGAGTTGAATCAAGAGGGTGTAAAGCGGCATAAACACAGCAGGGAAAAGCAGCTCAACCCCATTATCAAAATAAATTACTTAAAATGAACGCCATAAAACAAAGACAGTGAAAGAGAGAGAAATTCTTACAAAATCCGTTCGGAGGCTCTGATGCAACCTGGATTGACCATATCTAGACCCACAGCTGGATGAGACATAAGGCTGGACACTCTTGGGGCTGAGAGGTTTGGTGAGGTTGGGTGAGGAAACGCAGACCCTTTAAAGTAATACCGCGGGGTACCCACCCCATGGGTCCCAAATCTCCAGGTTCAAGGGCATCTTCCTACATTGAAAACGTGCATGGGAAACCCAGAAGATGGTACAGCGTGTGATCGGGAAAGGTTTCTAAAACGCACCTCATTTCTCCTCTCCTTGTGCTCGGGTTCGCCATTCCAGCCGCTTTACTAACAATCTCCCTACTTGGAGAATCAGCACCTGGAACCTCCTGTTTGTTTCGTACAGGTTGCAATTTGTCCTGAGGATGAACGGGAAGAGGGGGAACCAACGAGAGACTAGCTCTAGGTGTTGGGACAGGCACAGGTCACTCTATTTCCCCATCAGGAAGAAGAATGAAGCACAGGCTCAGCCTGCCCCCCGGAACCAGAATAGGGCCTGAAGCAATCCTGCGCTTTTGCGGCCAGCTCCCAAAAAAGCGAGTTGACAAATGGAGCTCAGGGCCACTGCAATTCACAAACCTGCAGAGTTATCAATGATAACTCTCGTCCACAAATATATTGAGGGAAGGCAACGAAGAGGATTTGAAAGCAAGGCAGAATTGCAGGAAACAGATTTCAGGAGGTAGATTCGACTCGCCTTTAAAGCACATGAAAAGCGGCAAAACGTTGACAATGATGCCCTTGGCCAAAAAGGGCGTATGCGTTTTTTCCTGAATATATTCAGGAAAAAACGCATACGCCCTTTTTGGCCAACCAAGCAAGCCGGAAGTGCAAATCAGCACTACAAAGAAGTCTCGCTTGCCATCGGTCAAAAGGGCCACGCTGCAAAAAGAGTAAACACCAGAAATGCAGGACAGGCCATGGAGACATGGGAGACTTGCTAGGCTGAGGGGTGGGATGTCAATTGCCAACAGCCACTCTGGAGAAGTGTACGGTGTGTCCTGAAACATGTAATAAACACAGCTTACAGAGCATAGGGCACTTCCACTTATGGGCGTATAAATTGGGAAAACTAAAAATCAACAAGACACTGGCACCCCAAAGTTTCGGGCTGCTCTGTGTACAAGAACCTCCACTTAGGTACACCTTAAACATGCCAGGAAAGAAAAAAATGGATAAAGAAGTTGTGGTACTTAGGCACAATGGAATATCACTCAGCCATGAAATCAATGTCATAAGGCTAGTAGCAGCATGATGAGTGGATTTAGGGACGAGGATTGTAAGTGAAATAAGTCACACAGAAAAAGACACTTATCCTAAGATATCACTTATAGAGGGCATGTCAAAATCGCTACACTTGAACTGAATTACAAAACAGAACAGAGTCACATATTTAGAAGACACACTATGGCTGCTTAATGGGAAAGGTGAGGTGGGGTGATGCATAAAACAAGGGTTTGAAATTAGCTCCCATACCGTTCCATAAGCCAAATATGTAACAGACAAGACCTCCTCCCTGCTCAGTGAACTGGACTCAACACCCCCTATTCACCGCACAAGAATATATCTGACTAGCAAGAATCTTAAAACCTATGTATTGATATCTCTCTGGAGTTGAATCAAGAGGGTGTAAAGCGGCATAAACACAGCAGGGAAAAGCAGCTCAACCTCATTATCAAAATAAATTACTTAAAATGAACGCCATAAAACAAAGACAGTGAAAGAGAGAGAAATTCTTACAAAATCCGTTCGGAGGCTCTGATGCAACCTGGATTGACCATATCTAGACCCACAGCTGGATGAGACATAAGGCTGGACACTCTTGGGGCTGAGAGGTTTGGTGAGGTTGGGTGAGGAAACGCAGACCCTTTAAAGTAATACCGCGGGGTACCCACCCCATGGGTCCCAAATCTCCAGGTTCAAGGGCATCTTCCTACATTGAAAACGTGCATGGGAAACCCAGAAGATGGTACAGCGTGTGATCGGGAAAGGTTTCTAAAACGCACCTCATTTCTCCTCTCCTTGTACTCGGGTTCGCCATTGCAGCCGCTTTACTAACAATCTCCCTACTTGGAGAATCAGCACCTTGAAGCTCCTGTTTGTTTCGTACAGGTTGCAATTTGTCCTGAGGATGAACGGGAAGAGGGGGAACCAACGAGAGACTAGCTCTAGGTGTTGGGACAGGCACAGGTCACTCTATTTCCCCATCAGGAAGAAGAATGAAGCACAGGCTCAGCCTGTCCTCCGGAACCAGAATAGGGCCTGAAGCAATCCTGCGCTTTTGCGGCCAGCTCCCAAAAAAGCGAGTTGACAAATGGAGCTCAGGGCCACTGCAATTCACAAACCTGCAGAGTTATCAATGATAACTCTCGTCCACAAATATATTGAGGGAAGGCAACGAAGAGGATTTGAAAGCAAGGCAGAATTGCAGGAAACAGATTTCAGGAGGTAGATTCGACTCGCCTTTAAAGCACATGAAAAGCGGCAAAACGTTGACAATGATGCCCTTGGCCAAAAAGGGCGTATGCGTTTTTTCCTGAATATATTCAGGAAAAAACGCATACGCCCTTTTTGGTCCAACCAAGCAAGCCGGAAGTGCAAATCAGCACTACAAAGAAGTCTCGCTTGCCATCGGTCAAAAGGGCCATGCTGCCAAAAGTGTAAAAACCAGAAATTCAGGACAGGCCATGGAGACATGGGAGCCTTGCTACGCTGATGGGCAGGATGGCAATTGCCAACAGCCACTCTGGAGAAGTGTACGGTGTGTCCTGAAACATGTAATAAACACAGCTTACAGAGCATAGGGCACTTCCACTCATGGGCGTATAAATTGGGAAAACTAAAAATCAACAAGACACAGGCACCCCAAAGTTTCGGGCTGCTCTGTGTACAAGAACCTCCACTTAGGTACACCTTAAACATGCCAGGAAAGAGAAAAATGGATAAAGAAGTTGTGGTACTTAGGCACAATGGAATATCACTCAGCCATGAAATCAATGTCATAAGGCTAGTAGCAGCATGATGAGTGGATTTAGGGACGAGGATTCTAAGTGAAATAAGTCACACAGAAAAAGACAGTTATCCTAAGATATCACTTATAGAGGGCATGTCAAAATCACTACACTTGAACTGAATTACAAAACAGAACAGAGTCACATATTTAGAAGACACACTATGGCTGCTTAACGGGAAAGGTGAGGTGGGGTGATGCATAAAACAAGGGTTTGAAATTAGCTCCCATACCGTTCCATAAGCCAAATATGTAACAGACAAGACCTCCTCCCTGCTCAGTGAACTGGACTCAACACCCCCTATTCACCGCACAAGAATATATCTGACTAGCAAGAATCTTAAAACCTATGTATTGATATCTCTCTGGAGTTGAATCAAGAGGGTGTAAAGCGGCATAAACACAGCAGGGAAAAGCAGCTCAACCCCATTATCAAAATAAATTACTTAAAATGAACGCCATAAAACAAAGACAGTGAAAGAGAGAGAAATTCTTACAAAATCCGTTCGGAGGCTCTGATGCAACCTGGATTGACCATATCTAGACCCACAGCTGGATGAGACATAAGGCTGGACACTCTTGGGGCTGAGAGGTTTGGTGAGGTTGGGTGAGGAAACGCAGACCCTTTAAAGTAATACCGCGGGGTACCCACCCCATGGGTCCCAAATCTCCAGGTTCAAGGGCATCTTCCTACATTGAAAACGTGCATGGGAAACCCAGAAGATGGTACAGCGTGTGATCGGGAAAGGTTTCTAAAACGCACCTCATTTCTCCTCTCCTTGTGCTCGGGTTCGCCATTCCAGCCGCTTTACTAACAATCTCCCTATTTGGAGAATCAGCACCTTGAAGCTCCTGTTTGTTTCGTACAGGTTGCAATTTGTCCTGAGGATGAACGGGAAGAGGGGGAACCAACGAGAGACTAGCTCTAGGTTTTGGGACAGGCACAGGTCACTCTATTACCCCATCAGGAAGAAGAATGAAGCACAGGCTCAGCCTGCCCCCCGGAACCAGAATAGGGCCTGAAGCAATCCTGCGCTTTTGCGGCCAGCTCCCAAAAAAGCGAGTTGACAAATGGAGCTCAGGGCCACTGCAATTCACAAACCTGCAGAGTTATAAATGATAACTCTCGTCCACAAATATATTGAGGGAAGGCAACGAAGAGGATTTGAAAGCAAGGCAGAATTGCAGGAAACAGATTTCAGGAGGTAGATTCGACTCGCCTTTAAAGCACATGAAAAGCGGCAAAACGTTGACAATGATGCCCTTGGCCAAAAAGGGCGTATGCGTTTTTTCCTGAATATATTCAGGAAAAAACGCATACGCCCTTTTTGGCCAACCAAGCAAGCCGGAAGTGCAAATCAGCACTACAAAGAAGTCTCGCTTGCCATCGGTCAAAAGGGCCACGCTGCAAAAAGAGTAAACACCAGAAATGCAGGACAGGCCATGGAGACATGGGAGACTTGCTAGGCTGAGGGGTGGGATGTCAATTGCCAACAGCCACTCTGGAGAAGTGTACGGTGTGTCCTGAAACATGTAATAAACACAGCTTACAGAGCATAGGGCACTTCCACTTATGGGCGTATAAATTGGGAAAACTAAAAATCAACAAGACACTGGCACCCCAAAGTATCGGGCTGCTCTGTGTACAAGAACCTCCACTTAGGTACACCTTAAACATGCCAGGAAAGAGAAAAATGGATAAAGAAGTTGTGGTACTTAGGCACAATGGAATATCACTCAGCCATGAAATCAATGTCA
This sequence comes from Eubalaena glacialis, assembly GCF_028564815.1. Lineage (NCBI taxonomy): Eukaryota > Metazoa > Chordata > Mammalia > Artiodactyla > Balaenidae > Eubalaena > Eubalaena glacialis. The sequence goes on from NW_026871410.1 coordinate 7,214, forward strand.
TAAGGCTAGTAGCAGCATGATGAGTGGATTTAGGGACGAGGATTCTAAGTGAAATAAGTCACACAGAAAAAGACACTTATCCTAAGATATCACTTATAGAGGGCATGTCAAAATCGCTACACTTGAACTGAATTACAAAACAGAACAGAGTCACATATTTAGAAGACACACTATGGCTGCTTAACGGGAAAGGTGAGGTGGGGTGATGCATAAAACAAGGGTTTGAAATTAGCTCCCATACCGTTCCATAAGCCAAATATGTAACAGACAAGACCTCCTCCCTGCTCAGTGAACTGGACTCAACACCCCCTATTCACCGCACAAGAATATATCTGACTAGCAAGAATCTTAAAACCTATGTATTGATATCTCTCTGGAGTTGAATCAAGAGGGTGTAAAGCGGCATAAACACAGCAGGGAAAAGCAGCTCAACCCCATTATCAAAATAAATTACTTAAAATGAACGCCATAAAACAAAGACAGTGAAAGAGAGAGAAATTCTTACAAAATCCGTTCGGAGGCTCTGATGCAACCTGGATTGACCATATCTAGACCCACAGCTGGATGAGACATAAGGCTGGACACTCTTGGGGCTGAGAGGTTTGGTGAGGTTGGGTGAGGAAACGCAGACCCTTTAAAGTAATACCGCGGGGTACCCACCCCATGGGTCCCAAATCTCCAGGTTCAAGGGCATCTTCCTACATTGAAAACGTGCATGGGAAACCCAGAAGATGGTACAGCGTGTGATCGGGAAAGGTTTCTAAAACGCACCTCATTTCTCCTCTCCTTGTACTCGGGTTCGCCATTGCAGCCGCTTTACTAACAATCTCCCTACTTGGAGAATCAGCACCTTGAAGCTCCTGTTTGTTTCGTACAGGTTGCAATTTGTCCTGAGGATGAACGGGAAGAGGGGGAACCAACGAGAGACTAGCTCTAGGTGTTGGGACAGGCACAGGTCACTCTATTTCCCCATCAGGAAGAAGAATGAAGCACAGGCTCAGCCTGTCCTCCGGAACCAGAATAGGGCCTGAAGCAATCCTGCGCTTTTGCGGCCAGCTCCCAAAAAAGCGAGTTGACAAATGGAGCTCAGGGCCACTGCAATTCACAAACCTGCAGAGTTATCAATGATAACTCTCGTCCACAAATATATTGAGGGAAGGCAACGAAGAGGATTTGAAAGCAAGGCAGAATTGCAGGAAACAGATTTCAGGAGGTAGATTCGACTCGCCTTTAAAGCACATGAAAAGCGGCAAAACGTTGACAATGATGCCCTTGGCCAAAAAGGGCGTATGCGTTTTTTCCTGAATATATTCAGGAAAAAACGCATACGCCCTTTTTGGCCAACCAAGCAAGCCGGAAGTGCAAATCAGCACTACAAAGAAGTCTCGCTTGCCATCGGTCAAAAGGGCCATGCTGCCAAAAGTGTAAAAACCAGAAATTCAGGACAGGCCATGGAGACATGGGAGCCTTGCTACGCTGATGGGCAGGATGGCAATTGCCAACAGCCACTCTGGAGAAGTGTACGGTGTGTCCTGAAACATGTAATAAACACAGCTTACAGAGCATAGGGCACTTCCACTCATGGGCGTATAAATTGGGAAAACTAAAAATCAACAAGACACAGGCACCCCAAAGTTTCGGGCTGCTCTGTGTACAAGAACCTCCACTTAGGTACACCTTAAACATGCCAGGAAAGAGAAAAATGGATAAAGAAGTTGTGGTACTTAGGCACAATGGAATATCACTCAGCCATGAAATCAATGTCATAAGGCTAGTAGCAGCATGATGAGTGGATTTAGGGACGAGGATTCTAAGTGAAATAAGTCACACAGAAAAAGACAGTTATCCTAAGATATCACTTATAGAGGGCATGTCAAAATCACTACACTTGAACTGAATTACAAAACAGAACAGAGTCACATATTTAGAAGACACACTATGGCTGCTTAACGGGAAAGGTGAGGTGGGGTGATGCATAAAACAAGGGTTTGAAATTAGCTCCCATACCGTTCCATAAGCCAAATATGTAACAGACAAGACCTCCTCCCTGCTCAGTGAACTGGACTCAACACCCCCTATTCACCGCACAAGAATATATCTGACTAGCAAGAATCTTAAAACCTATGTATTGATATCTCTCTGGAGTTGAATCAAGAGGGTGTAAAGCGGCATAAACACAGCAGGGAAAAGCAGCTCAACCCCATTATCAAAATAAATTACTTAAAATGAACGCCATAAAACAAAGACAGTGAAAGAGAGAGAAATTCTTACAAAATCCGTTCGGAGGCTCTGATGCAACCTGGATTGACCATATCTAGACCCACAGCTGGATGAGACATAAGGCTGGACACTCTTGGGGCTGAGAGGTTTGGTGAGGTTGGGTGAGGAAACGCAGACCCTTTAAAGTAATACCGCGGGGTACCCACCCCATGGGTCCCAAATCTCCAGGTTCAAGGGCATCTTCCTACATTGAAAACGTGCATGGGAAACCCAGAAGATGGTACAGCGTGTGATCGGGAAAGGTTTCTAAAACGCACCTCATTTCTCCTCTCCTTGTGCTCGGGTTCGCCATTCCAGCCGCTTTACTAACAATCTCCCTATTTGGAGAATCAGCACCTTGAAGCTCCTGTTTCTTTCGTACAGGTTGCAATTTGTCCTGAGGATGAACGGGAAGAGGGGGAACCAACGAGAGACTAGCTCTAGGTGTTGGGACAGGCACAGGTCACTCTATTTCCCCATCAGGAAGAAGAATGAAGCACAGGCTCAGCCTGCCCCCCGGAACCAGAATAGGGCCTGAAGCAATCCTGCGCTTTTGCGGCCAGCTCCCAAAAAAGCGAGTTGACAAATGGAGCTCAGGGCCACTGCAATTCACAAACCTGCAGAGTTATAAATGATAACTCTCGTCCACAAATATATTGAGGGAAGGCAACGAAGAGGATTTGAAAGCAAGGCAGAATTGCAGGAAACAGATTTCAGGAGGTAGATTCGACTCGCCTTTAAAGCACATGAAAAGCGGCAAAACGTTGACAATGATGCCCTTGGCCAAAAAGGGCGTATGCGTTTTTTCCTGAATATATTCAGGAAAAAACGCATACGCCCTTTTTGGCCAACCAAGCAAGCCGGAAGTGCAAATCAGCACTACAAAGAAGTCTCGCTTGCCATCGGTCAAAAGGGCCACGCTGCAAAAAGAGTAAACACCAGAAATGCAGGACAGGCCATGGAGACATGGGAGACTTGCTAGGCTGAGGGGTGGGATGTCAATTGCCAACAGCCACTCTGGAGAAGTGTACGGTGTGTCCTGAAACATGTAATAAACACAGCTTACAGAGCATAGGGCACTTCCACTTATGGGCGTATAAATTGGGAAAACTAAAAATCAACAAGACACTGGCACCCCAAAGTTTCGGGCTGCTCTGTGTACAAGAACCTCCACTTAGGTACACCTTAAACATGCCAGGAAAGAGAAAAATGGATAAAGAAGTTGTGGTACTTAGGCACAATGGAATATCACTCAGCCATGAAATCAATGTCATAAGGCTAGTAGCAGCATGATGAGTGGATTTAGGGACGAGGATTCTAAGTGAAATAAGTCACACAGAAAAAGACAGTTATCCTAAGATATCACTTATAGAGGGCATGTCAAAATCACTACACTTGAACTGAATTACAAAACAGAACAGAGTCACATATTTAGAAGACACACTATGGCTGCTTAACGGGAAAGGTGAGGTGGGGTGATGCATAAAACAAGGGTTTGAAATTAGCTCCCATACCATTCCATAAGCCAAATATGTAACAGACAAGACCTCCTCCCTGCTCAGTGAACTGGACTCAACACCCCCTATTCACCGCACAAGAATATATCTGACTAGCAAGAATCTTAAAACCTATGTATTGATATCTCTCTGGAGTTGAATCAAGAGGGTGTAAAGCGGCATAAACACAGCAGGGAAAAGCAGCTCAACCCCATTATCAAAATAAATTACTTAAAATGAACGCCATAAAACAAAGACAGTGAAAGAGAGAGAAATTCTTACAAAATCCGTTCGGAGGCTCTGATGCAACCTGGATTGACCATATCTAGACCCACAGCTGGATGAGACATAAGGCTGGACACTCTTGGGGCTGAGAGGTTTGGTGAGGTTGGGTGAGGAAACGCAGACCCTTTAAAGTAATACCGCGGGGTACCCACCCCATGGGTCCCAAATCTCCAGGTTCAAGGGCATCTTCCTACATTGAAAACGTGCATGGGAAACCCAGAAGATGGTACAGCGTGTGATCGGGAAAGGTTTCTAAAACGCACCTCATTTCTCCTCTCCTTGTGCTCGGGTTCGCCATTCCAGCCGCTTTACTAACAATCTCCCTACTTGGAGAATCAGCACCTTGAAGCTCCTGTTTGTTTCGTACAGGTTGCAATTTGTCCTGAGGATGAACGGGAAGAGGGGGAACCAACGAGAGACTAGCTCTAGGTGTTGGGACAGGCACAGGTCACTCTATTTCCCCATCAGGAAGAAGAATGAAGCACAGGCTCAGCCTGCCCCCCGGAACCAGAATAGGGCCTGAAGCAATCCTGCGCTTTTGCGGCCAGCTCCCAAAAAAGCGAGTTGACAAATGGAGCTCAGGGCCACTGCAATTCACAAACCTGCAGAGTTATAAATGATAACTCTCGTCCACAAATATATTGAGGGAAGGCAACGAAGAGGATTTGAAAGCAAGGCAGAATTGCAGGAAACAGATTTCAGGAGGTAGATTCGACTCGCCTTTAAAGCACATGAAAAGCAGCAAAACGTTGACAATGATGCCCTTGGCCAAAAAGGGCGTATGCGTTTTTTCCTGAATATATTCAGGAAAAAACGCATACGCCCTTTTTGGCCGACCAAGCAAGCCGGAAGTGCAAATCAGCACTACAAAGAAGTCTCGCTTGCCATCGGTCAAAAGGGCCATGCTGCCAAAAGTGTAAAAACCAGAAATTCAGGACAGGCCATGGAGACATGGGAGCCTTGCTACGCTGATAGGCAGGATGCTAATTGCCAACAGCCACTCTGGAGAAGTGTACGGTGTGTCCTGAAACATGTAATAAACACAGCTTACAGAGCATAGGGCACTTCCACTCATGGGCGTATAAATTGGGAAAACTAAAAATCAACAAGACACAGGCACCCCAAAGTTTCGGGCTGCTCTGTGTACAAGAACCTCCACTTAGGTACACCTTAAACATGCCAGGAAAGAGAAAAATGGATAAAGAAGTTGTGGTACTTAGGCACAATGGAATATCACTCAGCCATGAAATCAATGTCATAAGGCTAGTAGCAGCATGATGAGTGGATTTAGGGACGAGGATTTTAAGTGAAATAAGTCACACAGAAAAAGACAGTTATCCTAAGATATCACTTATAGAGGGCATGTCAAAATCACTACACTTGAACTGAATTACAAAACAGAACAGAGTCACATATTTAGAAGACACACTATGGCTGCTTAACGGGAAAGGTGAGGTGGGGTGATGCATAAAACAAGGGTTTGAAATTAGCTCCCATACCGTTCCATAAGCCAAATATGTAACAGACAAGACCTCCTCCCTGCTCAGTGAACTGGACTCAACACCCCCTATTCACCGCACAAGAATATATCTGACTAGCAAGAATCTTAAAACCTATGTATTGATATCTCTCTGGAGTTGAATCAAGAGGGTGTAAAGCGGCATAAACACAGCAGGGAAAAGCAGCTCAACCTCATTATCAAAATAAATTACTTAAAATGAACGCCATAAAACAAAGACAGTGAAAGAGAGAGAAATTCTTACAAAATCCGTTCGGAGGCTCTGATGCAACCTGGATTGACCATATCTAGACCCACAGCTGGATGAGACATAAGGCTGGACACTCTTGGGGCTGAGAGGTTTGGTGAGGTTGGGTGAGGAAACGCAGACCCTTTAAAGTAATACCGCGGGGTACCCACCCCATGGGTCCCAAATCTCCAGGTTCAAGGGCATCTTCCTACATTGAAAACGTGCATGGGAAACCCAGAAGATGGTACAGCGTGTGATCGGGAAAGGTTTCTAAAACGCACCTCATTTCTCCTCTCCTTGTGCTCGGGTTCGCCATTCCAGCCGCTTTACTAACAATCTCCCTACTTGGAGAATCAGCACCTTGAAGCTCCTGTTTGTTTCGTACAGGTTGCAATTTGTCCTGAGGATGAACGGGAAGAGGGGGAACCAACGAGAGACTAGCTCTAGGTGTTGGGACAGGCACAGGTCACTCTATTTCCCCATCAGGAAGAAGAATGAAGCACAGGCTCAGCCTGCCCCCCGGAACCAGAATAGGGCCTGAAGCAATCCTGCGCTTTTGCGGCCAGCTCCCAAAAAAGCGAGTTGACAAATGGAGCTCAGGGCCACCGCAATTCACAAACCTGCAGAGTTATAAATGATAACTCTCGTCCACAAATATATTGAGGGAAGGCAACGAAGAGGATTTGAAAGCAAGGCAGAATTGCAGGAAACAGATTTCAGGAGGTAGATTCGACTCCCCTTTAAAGCACATGAAAAGCAGCAAAACGTTGACAATGATGCCCTTGGCCAAAAAGGGCGTATGCGTTTTTTCCTGAATATATTCAGGAAAAAACGCATACGCCCTTTTTGGCCGACCAAGCAAGCCGGAAGTGCAAATCAGCACTACAAAGAAGTCTCGCTTGCCATCGGTCAAAAGGGCCATGCTGCCAAAAGTGTAAAAACCAGAAATTCAGGACAGGCCATGGAGACATGGGAGCCTTGCTACGCTGATAGGCAGGATGCTAATTGCCAACAGCCACTCTGGAGAAGTGTACGGTGTGTCCTGAAACATGTAATAAACACAGCTTACAGAGCATAGGGCACTTCCACTCATGGGCGTATAAATTGGGAAAACTAAAAATCAACAAGACACAGGCACCCCAAAGTTTCGGGCTGCTCTGTGTACAAGAACCTCCACTTAGGTACACCTTAAACATGCCAGGAAAGAGAAAAATGGATAAAGAAGTTGTGGTACTTAGGCACAATGGAATATCACTCAGCCATGAAATCAATGTCATAAGGCTAGTAGCAGCATGATGAGTGGATTTAGGGACGAGGATTCTAAGTGAAATAAGTCACACAGAAAAAGACACTTATCCTAAGATATCACTTATAGAGGGCATGTCAAAATCACTACACTTGAACTGAATTACAAAACAGAACAGAGTCACATATTTAGAAGACACACTATGGCTGCTTAACGGGAAAGGTGAGGTGGGGTGATGCATAAAACAAGGGTTTGAAATTAGCTCCCATACCGTTCCATAAGCCAAATATGTAACAGACAAGACCTCCTCCCTGCTCAGTGAACTGGACTCAACACCCCCTATTCACCGCACAAGAATATATCTGACTAGCAAGAATCTTAAAACCTATGTATTGATATCTCTCTGGAGTTGAATCAAGAGGGTGTAAAGCGGCATAAACACAGCAGGGAAAAGCAGCTCAACCCCATTATCAAAATAAATTACTTAAAATGAACGCCATAAAACAAAGACAGTGAAAGAGAGAGAAATTCTTACAAAATCCGTTCGGAGGCTCTGATGCAACCTGGATTGACCATATCTAGACCCACAGCTGGATGAGACATAAGGCTGGACACTCTTGGGGCTGAGAGGTTTGGTGAGGTTGGGTGAGGAAACGCAGACCCTTTAAAGTAATACCGCGGGGTACCCACCCCATGGGTCCCAAATCTCCAGGTTCAAGGGCATCTTCCTACATTGAAAACGTGCATGGGAAACCCAGAAGATGGTACAGCGTGTGATCGGGAAAGGTTTCTAAAACGCACCTCATTTCTCCTCTCCTTGTGCTCGGGTTCGCCATTCCAGCCGCTTTACTAACAATCTCCCTATTTGGAGAATCAGTACCTTGAAGCTCCTGTTTGTTTCGTACAGGTTGCAATTTGTCCTGAGGATGAACGGGAAGAGGGGGAACCAACGAGAGACTAGCTCTAGGTGTTGGGACAGGCACAGGTCACTCTATTTCCCCATCAGGAAGAAGAATGAAGCACAGGCTCAGCCTGTCCTCCGGAACCAGAATAGGGCCTGAAGCAATCCTGCGCTTTTGCGGCCAGCTCCCAAAAAAGCGAGTTGACAAATGGAGCTCAGGGCCACTGCAATTCACAAACCTGCAGAGTTATCAATGATAACTCTCGTCCACAAATATATTGAGGGAAGGCAACGAAGAGGATTTGAAAGCAAGGCAGAATTGCAGGAAACAGATTTCAGGAGGTAGATTCGACTCGCCTTTAAAGCACATGAAAAGCGGCAAAACGTTGACAATGATGCCCTTGGCCAAAAAGGGCGTATGCGTTTTTTCCTGAATATATTCAGGAAAAAACGCATACGCCCTTTTTGGCCAACCAAGCAAGCCGGAAGTGCAAATCAGCACTACAAAGAAGTCTCGCTTGCCATCGGTCAAAAGGGCCATGCTGCCAAAAGTGTAAAAACCAGAAATTCAGGACAGGCCATGGAGACATGGGAGCCTTGCTACGCTGATGGGCAGGATGGCAATTGCCAACAGCCACTCTGGAGAAGTGTACGGTGTGTCCTGAAACATGTAATAAACACAGCTTACAGAGCATAGGGCACTTCCACTCATGGGCGTATAAATTGGGAAAACTAAAAATCAACAAGACACAGGCACCCCAAAGTTTCGGGCTGCTCTGTGTACAAGAACCTCCACTTAGGTACACCTTAAACATGCCAGGAAAGAGAAAAATGGATAAAGAAGTTGTGGTACTTAGGCACAATGGAATATCACTCAGCCATGAAATCAATGTCATAAGGCTAGTAGCAGCATGATGAGTGGATTTAGGGACGAGGATTCTAAGTGAAATAAGTCACACAGAAAAAGACAGTTATCCTAAGATATCACTTATAGAGGGCATGTCAAAATCACTACACTTGAACTGAATTACAAAACAGAACAGAGTCACATATTTAGAAGACACACTATGGCTGCTTAACGGGAAAGGTGAGGTGGGGTGATGCATAAAACAAGGGTTTGAAATTAGCTCCCATACCGTTCCATAAGCCAAATATGTAACAGACAAGACCTCCTCCCTGCTCAGTGAACTGGACTCAACACCCCCTATTCACCGCACAAGAATATATCTGACTAGCAAGAATCTTAAAACCTATGTATTGATATCTCTCTGGAGTTGAATCAAGAGGGTGTAAAGCGGCATAAACACAGCAGGGAAAAGCAGCTCAACCCCATTATCAAAATAAATTACTTAAAATGAACGCCATAAAACAAAGACAGTGAAAGAGAGAGAAATTCTTACAAAATCCGTTCGGAGGCTCTGATGCAACCTGGATTGACCATATCTAGACCCACAGCTGGATGAGACATAAGGCTGGACACTCTTGGGGCTGAGAGGTTTGGTGAGGTTGGGTGAGGAAACGCAGACCCTTTAAAGTAATACCGCGGGGTACCCACCCCATGGGTCCCAAATCTCCAGGTTCAAGGGCATCTTCCTACATTGAAAACGTGCATGGGAAACCCAGAAGATGGTACAGCGTGTGATCGGGAAAGGTTTCTAAAACGCACCTCATTTCTCCTCTCCTTGTGCTCGGGTTCGCCATTCCAGCCGCTTTACTAACAATCTCCCTATTTGGAGAATCAGCACCTTGAAGCTCCTGTTTCTTTCGTACAGGTTGCAATTTGTCCTGAGGATGAACGGGAAGAGGGGGAACCAACGAGAGACTAGCTCTAGGTGTTGGGACAGGCACAGGTCACTCTATTTCCCCATCAGGAAGAAGAATGAAGCACAGGCTCAGCCTGCCCCCCGGAACCAGAATAGGGCCTGAAGCAATCCTGCGCTTTTGCGGCCAGCTCCCAAAAAAGCGAGTTGACAAATGGAGCTCAGGGCCACTGCAATTCACAAACCTGCAGAGTTATAAATGATAACTCTCGTCCACAAATATATTGAGGGAAGGCAACGAAGAGGATTTGAAAGCAAGGCAGAATTGCAGGAAACAGATTTCAGGAGGTAGATTCGACTCGCCTTTAAAGCACATGAAAAGCGGCAAAACGTTGACAATGATGCCCTTGGCCAAAAAGGGCGTATGCGTTTTTTCCTGAATATATTCAGGAAAAAACGCATACGCCCTTTTTGGCCAACCAAGCAAGCCGGAAGTGCAAATCAGCACTACAAAGAAGTCTCGCTTGCCATCGGTCAAAAGGGCCACGCTGCAAAAAGAGTAAACACCAGAAATGCAGGACAGGCCATGGAGACATGGGAGACTTGCTAGGCTGAGGGGTGGGATGTCAATTGCCAACAGCCACTCTGGAGAAGTGTACGGTGTGTCCTGAAACATGTAATAAACACAGCTTACAGAGCATAGGGCACTTCCACTTATGGGCGTATAAATTGGGAAAACTAAAAATCAACAAGACACTGGCACCCCAAAGTTTCGGGCTGCTCTGTGTACAAGAACCTCCACTTAGGTACACCTTAAACATGCCAGGAAAGAGAAAAATGGATAAAGAAGTTGTGGTACTTAGGCACAATGGAATATCACTCAGCCATGAAATCAATGTCATAAGGCTAGTAGCAGCATGATGAGTGGATTTAGGGACGAGGATTCTAAGTGAAATAAGTCACACAGAAAAAGACAGTTATCCTAAGATATCACTTATAGAGGGCATGTCAAAATCACTACACTTGAACTGAATTACAAAACAGAACAGAGTCACATATTTAGAAGACACACTATGGCTGCTTAACGGGAAAGGTGAGGTGGGGTGATGCATAAAACAAGGGTTTGAAATTAGCTCCCATACCATTCCATAAGCCAAATATGTAACAGACAAGACCTCCTCCCTGCTCAGTGAACTGGACTCAACACCCCCTATTCACCGCACAAGAATATATCTGACTAGCAAGAATCTTAAAACCTATGTATTGATATCTCTCTGGAGTTGAATCAAGAGGGTGTAAAGCGGCATAAACACAGCAGGGAAAAGCAGCTCAACCCCATTATCAAAATAAATTACTTAAAATGAACGCCATAAAACAAAGACAGTGAAAGAGAGAGAAATTCTTACAAAATCCGTTCGGAGGCTCTGATGCAACCTGGATTGACCATATCTAGACCCACAGCTGGATGAGACATAAGGCTGGACACTCTTGGGGCTGAGAGGTTTGGTGAGGTTGGGTGAGGAAACGCAGACCCTTTAAAGTAATACCGCGGGGTACCCACCCCATGGGTCCCAAATCTCCAGGTTCAAGGGCATCTTCCTACATTGAAAACGTGCATGGGAAACCCAGAAGATGGTACAGCGTGTGATCGGGAAAGGTTTCTAAAACGCACCTCATTTCTCCTCTCCTTGTGCTCGGGTTCGCCATTCCAGCCGCTTTACTAACAATCTCCCTACTTGGAGAATCAGCACCTTGAAGCTCCTGTTTGTTTCGTACAGGTTGCAATTTGTCCTGAGGATGAACGGGAAGAGGGGGAACCAACGAGAGACTAGCTCTAGGTGTTGGGACAGGCACAGGTCACTCTATTTCCCCATCAGGAAGAAGAATGAAGCACAGGCTCAGCCTGCCCCCCGGAACCAGAATAGGGCCTGAAGCAATCCTGCGCTTTTGCGGCCAGCTCCCAAAAAAGCGAGTTGACAAATGGAGCTCAGGGCCACTGCAATTCACAAACCTGCAGAGTTATAAATGATAACTCTCGTCCACAAATATATTGAGGGAAGGCAACGAAGAGGATTTGAAAGCAAGGCAGAATTGCAGGAAACAGATTTCAGGAGGTAGATTCGACTCGCCTTTAAAGCACATGAAAAGCAGCAAAACGTTGACAATGATGCCCTTGGCCAAAAAGGGCGTATGCGTTTTTTCCTGAATATATTCAGGAAAAAACGCATACGCCCTTTTTGGCCGACCAAGCAAGCCGGAAGTGCAAATCAGCACTACAAAGAAGTCTCGCTTGCCATCGGTCAAAAGGGCCATGCTGCCAAAAGTGTAAAAACCAGAAATTCAGGACAGGCCATGGAGACATGGGAGCCTTGCTACGCTGATAGGCAGGATGCTAATTGCCAACAGCCACTCTGGAGAAGTGTACGGTGTGTCCTGAAACATGTAATAAACACAGCTTACAGAGCATAGGGCACTTCCACTCATGGGCGTATAAATTGGGAAAACTAAAAATCAACAAGACACAGGCACCCCAAAGTTTCGGGCTGCTCTGTGTACAAGAACCTCCACTTAGGTACACCTTAAACATGCCAGGAAAGAGAAAAATGGATAAAGAAGTTGTGGTACTTAGGCACAATGGAATATCACTCAGCCATGAAATCAATGTCATAAGGCTAGTAGCAGCATGATGAGTGGATTTAGGGACGAGGATTTTAAGTGAAATAAGTCACACAGAAAAAGACAGTTATCCTAAGATATCACTTATAGAGGGCATGTCAAAATCACTACACTTGAACTGAATTACAAAACAGAACAGAGTCACATATTTAGAAGACACACTATGGCTGCTTAACGGGAAAGGTGAGGTGGGGTGATGCATAAAACAAGGGTTTGAAATTAGCTCCCATACCGTTCCATAAGCCAAATATGTAACAGACAAGACCTCCTCCCTGCTCAGTGAACTGGACTCAACACCCCCTATTCACCGCACAAGAATATATCTGACTAGCAAGAATCTTAAAACCTATGTATTGATATCTCTCTGGAGTTGAATCAAGAGGGTGTAAAGCGGCATAAACACAGCAGGGAAAAGCAGCTCAACCTCATTATCAAAATAAATTACTTAAAATGAACGCCATAAAACAAAGACAGTGAAAGAGAGAGAAATTCTTACAAAATCCGTTCGGAGGCTCTGATGCAACCTGGATTGACCATATCTAGACCCACAGCTGGATGAGACATAAGGCTGGACACTCTTGGGGCTGAGAGGTTTGGTGAGGTTGGGTGAGGAAACGCAGACCCTTTAAAGTAATACCGCGGGGTACCCACCCCATGGGTCCCAAATCTCCAGGTTCAAGGGCATCTTCCTACATTGAAAACGTGCATGGGAAACCCAGAAGATGGTACAGCGTGTGATCGGGAAAGGTTTCTAAAACGCACCTCATTTCTCCTCTCCTTGTGCTCGGGTTCGCCATTCCAGCCGCTTTACTAACAATCTCCCTACTTGGAGAATCAGCACCTTGAAGCTCCTGTTTGTTTCGTACAGGTTGCAATTTGTCCTGAGGATGAACGGGAAGAGGGGGAACCAACGAGAGACTAGCTCTAGGTGTTGGGACAGGCACAGGTCACTCTATTTCCCCATCAGGAAGAAGAATGAAGCACAGGCTCAGCCTGCCCCCCGGAACCAGAATAGGGCCTGAAGCAATCCTGCGCTTTTGCGGCCAGCTCCCAAAAAAGCGAGTTGACAAATGGAGCTCAGGGCCACCGCAATTCACAAACCTGCAGAGTTATAAATGATAACTCTCGTCCACAAATATATTGAGGGAAGGCAACGAAGAGGATTTGAAAGCAAGGCAGAATTGCAGGAAACAGATTTCAGGAGGTAGATTCGACTCCCCTTTAAAGCACATGAAAAGCAGCAAAACGTTGACAATGATGCCCTTGGCCAAAAAGGGCGTATGCGTTTTTTCCTGAATATATTCAGGAAAAAACGCATACGCCCTTTTTGGCCGACCAAGCAAGCCGGAAGTGCAAATCAGCACTACAAAGAAGTCTCGCTTGCCATCGGTCAAAAGGGCCATGCTGCCAAAAGTGTAAAAACCAGAAATTCAGGACAGGCCATGGAGACATGGGAGCCTTGCTACGCTGATAGGCAGGATGCTAATTGCCAACAGCCACTCTGGAGAAGTGTACGGTGTGTCCTGAAACATGTAATAAACACAGCTTACAGAGCATAGGGCACTTCCACTCATGGGCGTATAAATTGGGAAAACTAAAAATCAACAAGACACAGGCACCCCAAAGTTTCGGGCTGCTCTGTGTACAAGAACCTCCACTTAGGTACACCTTAAACATGCCAGGAAAGAGAAAAATGGATAAAGAAGTTGTGGTACTTAGGCACAATGGAATATCACTCAGCCATGAAATCAATGTCATAAGGCTAGTAGCAGCATGATGAGTGGATTTAGGGACGAGGATTCTAAGTGAAATAAGTCACACAGAAAAAGACACTTATCCTAAGATATCACTTATAGAGGGCATGTCAAAATCACTACACTTGAACTGAATTACAAAACAGAACAGAGTCACATATTTAGAAGACACACTATGGCTGCTTAACGGGAAAGGTGAGGTGGGGTGATGCATAAAACAAGGGTTTGAAATTAGCTCCCATACCGTTCCATAAGCCAAATATGTAACAGACAAGACCTCCTCCCTGCTCAGTGAACTGGACTCAACACCCCCTATTCACCGCACAAGAATATATCTGACTAGCAAGAATCTTAAAACCTATGTATTGATATCTCTCTGGAGTTGAATCAAGAGGGTGTAAAGCGGCATAAACACAGCAGGGAAAAGCAGCTCAACCCCATTATCAAAATAAATTACTTAAAATGAACGCCATAAAACAAAGACAGTGAAAGAGAGAGAAATTCTTACAAAATCCGTTCGGAGGCTCTGATGCAACCTGGATTGACCATATCTAGACCCACAGCTGGATGAGACATAAGGCTGGACACTCTTGGGGCTGAGAGGTTTGGTGAGGTTGGGTGAGGAAACGCAGACCCTTTAAAGTAATACCGCGGGGTACCCACCCCATGGGTCCCAAATCTCCAGGTTCAAGGGCATCTTCCTACATTGAAAACGTGCATGGGAAACCCAGAAGATGGTACAGCGTGTGATCGGGAAAGGTTTCTAAAACGCACCTCATTTCTCCTCTCCTTGTGCTCGGGTTCGCCATTCCAGCCGCTTTACTAACAATCTCCCTATTTGGAGAATCAGTACCTTGAAGCTCCTGTTTGTTTCGTACAGGTTGCAATTTGTCCTGAGGATGAACGGGAAGAGGGGGAACCAACGAGAGACTAGCTCTAGGTGTTGGGACAGGCACAGGTCACTCTATTTCCCCATCAGGAAGAAGAATGAAGCACAGGCTCAGCCTGCCCCCCGGAACCAGAATAGGGCCTGAAGCAATCCTGCGCTTTTGCGGCCAGCTCCCAAAAAAGCGAGTTGACAAATGGAGCTCAGGGCCACTGCAATTCACAAACCTGCAGAGTTATAAATGATAACTCTCGTCCACAAATATATTGAGGGAAGGCAACGAAGAGGATTTGAAAGCAAGGCAGAATTGCAGGAAACAGATTTCAGGAGGTAGATTCGACTCGCCTTTAAAGCACATGAAAAGCGGCAAAACGTTGACAATGATGCCCTTGGCCAAAAAGGGCGTATGCGTTTTTTCCTGAATATATTCAGGAAAAAACGCATACGCCCTTTTTGGCCAACCAAGCAAGCCGGAAGTGCAAATCAGCACTACAAAGAAGTCTCACTTGCCATCGGTCAAAAGGGCCACGCTGCAAAAAGAGTAAACACCAGAAATGCAGGACAGGCCATGGAGACATGGGAGACTTGCTAGGCTGAGGGGTGGGATGTCAATTGCCAACAGCCACTCTGGAGAAGTGTACGGTGTGTCCTGAAACATGTAATAAACACAGCTTACAGAGCATAGGGCACTTCCACTTATGGGCGTATAAATTGGGAAAACTAAAAATCAACAAGACACTGGCACCCCAAAGTTTCGGGCTGCTCTGTGTACAAGAACCTCCACTTAGGTACACCTTAAACATGCCAGGAAAGAGAAAAATGGATAAAGAAGTTGTGGTACTTAGGCACAATGGAATATCACTCAGCCATGAAATCAATGTCATAAGGCTAGTAGCAGCATGATGAGTGGATTTAGGGACGAGGATTCTAAGTGAAATAAGTCACACAGAAAAAGACACTTATCCTAAGATATCACTTATAGAGGGCATGTCAAAATCGCTACACTTGAACTGAATTACAAAACAGAACAGAGTCACATATTTAGAAGACACACTATGGCTGCTTAACGGGAAAGGTGAGGTGGGGTGATGCATAAAACAAGAGTTTGAAATTAGCTCCCATACCGTTCCATAAGCCAAATATGTAACAGACAAGACCTCCTCCCTGCTCAGTGAACTGGACTCAACACCCCCTATTCACCGCACAAGAATATATCTGACTAGCAAGAATCTTAAAACCTATGTATTGATATCTCTCTGGAGTTGAATCAAGAGGGTGTAAAGCGGCATAAACACAGCAGGGAAAAGCAGCTCAACCTCATTATCAAAATAAATTACTTAAAATGAACGCCATAAAACAAAGACAGTGAAAGAGAGAGAAATTCTTACAAAATCCGTTCGGAGGCTCTGATGCAACCTGGATTGACCATATCTAGACCCACAGCTGGATGAGACATAAGGCTGGACACTCTTGGGGCTGAGAGGTTTGGTGAGGTTGGGTGAGGAAACGCAGACCCTTTAAAGTAATACCGCGGGGTACCCACCCCATGGGTCCCAAATCTCCAGGTTCAAGGGCATCTTCCTACATTGAAAACGTGCATGGGAAACCCAGAAGATGGTACAGCGTGTGATCGGGAAAGGTTTCTAAAACGCACCTCATTTCTCCTCTCCTTGTGCTCGGGTTCGCCATTCCAGCCGCTTTACTAACAATCTCCCTACTTGGAGAATCAGCACCTTGAAGCTCCTGTTTGTTTCGTACAGGTTGCAATTTGTCCTGAGGATGAACGGGAAGAGGGGGAACCAACGAGAGACTAGCTCTAGGTGTTGGGACAGGCACAGGTCACTCTATTTCCCCATCAGGAAGAAGAATGAAGCACAGGCTCAGCCTGCCCCCCGGAACCAGAATAGGGCCTGAAGCAATCCTGCGCTTTTGCGGCCAGCTCCCAAAAAAGCGAGTTGACAAATGGAGCTCAGGGCCACTGCAATTCACAAACCTGCAGAGTTATAAATGATAACTCTCGTCCACAAATATATTGAGGGAAGGCAACGAAGAGGATTTGAAAGCAAGGCAGAATTGCAGGAAACAGATTTCAGGAGGTAGATTCGACTCGCCTTTAAAGCACATGAAAAGCAGCAAAACGTTGACAATGATGCCCTTGGCCAAAAAGGGCGTATGCGTTTTTTCCTGAATATATTCAGGAAAAAACGCATACGCCCTTTTTGGCCAACCAAGCAAGCCGGAAGTGCAAATCAGCACTACAAAGAAGTCTCGCTTGCCATCGGTCAAAAGGGCCATGCTGCCAAAAGTGTAAAAACCAGAAATTCAGGACAGGCCATGGAGACATGGGAGCCTTGCTACGCTGATGGGCAGGATGCTAATTGCCAACAGCCACTCTGGAGAAGTGTACGGTGTGTCCTGAAACATGTAATAAACACAGCTTACAGAGCATAGGGCACTTTCAGTCATGGGCGTATAAATTGGGAAAACTACAAATCAACAAGACACAGGCACCCCAAAGTTTCGGGCTGCTCTGTGTACAAGAACCTCCACTTAGGTACACCTTAAACATGCCAGGAAAGAGAAAAATGGATAAAGAAGTTGTGGTACTTAGGCACAATGGAATATCACTCAGCCATGAAATCAATGTCATAAGGCTAGTAGCAGCATGATGAGTGGATTTAGGGACGAGGATTCTAAGTGAAATAAGTCACACAGAAAAAGACAGTTATCCTAAGATATCACTTATAGAGGGCATGTCAAAATCACTACACTTGAACTGAATTACAAAACAGAACAGAGTCACATATTTAGAAGACACACTATGGCTGCTTAACGGGAAAGGTGAGGTGGGGTGATGCATAAAACAAGGGTTTGAAATTAGCTCCCATACCGTTCCATAAGCCAAATATGTAACAGACAAGACCTCCTCCCTGCTCAGTGAACTGGACTCAACACCCCCTATTCACCACACAAGAATATATCTGACTAGCAAGAATCTTAAAACCTATGTATTGATATCTCTCTGGAGTTGAATCAAGAGGGTGTAAAGCGGCATAAACACAGCAGGGAAAAGCAGCTCAACCCCATTATCAAAATAAATTACTTAAAATGAACGCCATAAAACAAAGACAGTGAAAGAGAGAGAAATTCTTACAAAATCCGTTCGGAGGCTCTGATGCAACCTGGATTGACCATATCTAGACCCACAGCTGGATGAGACATAAGGCTGGACACTCTTGGGGCTGAGAGGTTTGGTGAGGTTGGGTGAGGAAACGCAGACCCTTTAAAGTAATACCGCGGGGTACCCACCCCATGGGTCCCAAATCTCCAGGTTCAAGGGCATCTTCCTACATTGAAAACGTGCATGGGAAACCCAGAAGATGGTACAGCGTGTGATCGGGAAAGGTTTCTAAAACGCACCTCATTTCTCCTCTCCTTGTGCTCGGGTTCGCCATTCCAGCCGCTTTACTAACAATCTCCCTATTTGGAGAATCAGCACCTTGAAGCTCCTGTTTGTTTCGTACAGGTTGCAATTTGTCCTGAGGATGAACGGGAAGAGGGGGAACCAACGAGAGACTAGCTCTAGGTGTTGGGACAGGCACAGGTCACTCTATTTCCCCATCAGGAAGAAGAATGAAGCACAGGCTCAGCCTGCCCCCCGGAACCAGAATAGGGCCTGAAGCAATCCTGCGCTTTTGCGGCCAGCTCCCAAAAAAGCGAGTTGACAAATGGAGCTCAGGGCCACTGCAATTCACAAACCTGCAGAGTTATAAATGATAACTCTCGTCCACAAATATATTGAGGGAAGGCAACGAAGAGGATTTGAAAGCAAGGCAGAATTGCAGGAAACAGATTTCAGGAGGTAGATTCGACTCGCCTTTAAAGCACATGAAAAGCGGCAAAACGTTGACAATGATGCCCTTGGCCAAAAAGGGCGTATGCGTTTTTTCCTGAATATATTCAGGAAAAAACGCATACGCCCTTTTTGGCCAACCAAGCAAGCCGGAAGTGCAAATCAGCACTACAAAGAAGTCTCGCTTGCCATCGGTCAAAAGGGCCACGCTGCAAAAAGAGTAAACACCAGAAATGCAGGACAGGCCATGGAGACATGGGAGACTTGCTAGGCTGAGGGGTGGGATGTCAATTGCCAACAGCCACTCTGGAGAAGTGTACGGTGTGTCCTGAAACATGTAATAAACACAGCTTACAGAGCATAGGGCACTTCCACTTATGGGCGTATAAATTGGGAAAACTAAAAATCAACAAGACACTGGCACCCCAAAGTTTCGGGCTGCTCTGTGTACAAGAACCTCCACTTAGGTACACCTTAAACATGCCAGGAAAGAGAAAAATGGATAAAGAAGTTGTGGTACTTAGGCACAATGGAATATCACTCAGCCATGAAATCAATGTCATAAGGCTAGTAGCAGCATGATGAGTGGATTTAGGGACGAGGATTCTAAGTGAAATAAGTCACACAGAAAAAGACACTTATCCTAAGATATCACTTATAGAGGGCATGTCAAAATCGCTACACTTGAACTGAATTACAAAACAGAACAGAGTCACATATTTAGAAGACACACTATGGCTGCTTAACGGGAAAGGTGAGGTGGGGTGATGCATAAAACAAGGGTTTGAAATTAGCTCCCGTACCGTTCCATAAGCCAAATATGTAACAGACAAGACCTCCTCCCTGCTCAGTGAACTGGACTCAACACCCCCTATTCACCACACAAGAATATATCTGACTAGCAAGAATCTTAAAACCTATGTATTGATATCTCTCTGGAGTTGAATCAAGAGGGTGTAAAGCGGCATAAACACAGCAGGGAAAAGCAGCTCAACCCCATTATCAAAATAAATTACTTAAAATGAACGCCATAAAACAAAGACAGTGAAAGAGAGAGAAATTCTTACAAAATCCGTTCGGAGGCTCTGATGCAACCTGGATTGACCATATCTAGACCCACAGCTGGATGAGACATAAGGGTGGACACTCTTGGGGCTGAGAGGTTTGGTGA
Organism: Eubalaena glacialis; assembly: GCF_028564815.1. Lineage (NCBI taxonomy): Eukaryota > Metazoa > Chordata > Mammalia > Artiodactyla > Balaenidae > Eubalaena > Eubalaena glacialis. Next base: position 27,249 of record NW_026871410.1, read on the forward strand.
GGTTGGGTGAGGAAACGCAGACCCTTTAAAGTAATACCGCGGGGTACCCACCCCATGGGTCCCAAATCTCCAGGTTCAAGGGCATCTTCCTACATTGAAAACGTGCATGGGAAACCCAGAAGATGGTACAGCGTGTGATCGGGAAAGGTTTCTAAAACGCACCTCATTTCTCCTCTCCTTGTGCTCGGGTTCGCCATTCCAGCCGCTTTACTAACAATCTCCCTACTTGGAGAATCAGCACCTTGAAGCTCCTGTTTGTTTCGTACAGGTTGCAATTTGTCCTGAGGATGAACGGGAAGAGGGGGAACCAACGAGAGACTAGCTCTAGGTGTTGGGACAGGCACAGGTCACTCTATTTCCCCATCAGGAAGAAGAATGAAGCACAGGCTCAGCCTGCCCCCCGGAACCAGAATAGGGCCTGAAGCAATCCTGCGCTTTTGCGGCCAGCTCCCAAAAAAGCGAGTTGACAAATGGAGCTCAGGGCCACTGCAATTCACAAACCTGCAGAGTTATAAATGATAACTCTCGTCCACAAATATATTGAGGGAAGGCAACGAAGAGGATTTGAAAGCAAGGCAGAATTGCAGGAAACAGATTTCAGGAGGTAGATTCGACTCGCCTTTAAAGCACATGAAAAGCAGCAAAACGTTGACAATGATGCCCTTGGCCAAAAAGGGCGTATGCGTTTTTTCCTGAATATATTCAGGAAAAAACGCATACGCCCTTTTTGGCCGACCAAGCAAGCCGGAAGTGCAAATCAGCACTACAAAGAAGTCTCGCTTGCCATCGGTCAAAAGGGCCATGCTGCCAAAAGTGTAAAAACCAGAAATTCAGGACAGGCCATGGAGACATGGGAGACTTGCTAGGCTGAGGGGTGGGATGTCAATTGCCAACAGCCACTCTGGAGAAGTGTACGGTGTGTCCTGAAACATGTAATAAACACAGCTTACAGAGCATAGGGCACTTCCACTCATGGGCGTATAAATTGGGAAAACTAAAAATCAACAAGACACAGGCACCCCAAAGTTTCGGGCTGCTCTGTGTACAAGAACCTCCACTTAGGTACACCTTAAACATGCCAGGAAAGAGAAAAATGGATAAAGAATTTGTGGTACTTAGGCACAATGGAATATCACTCAGCCATGAAATCAATGTCATAAGGCTAGTAGCAGCATGATGAGTGGATTTAGGGACGAGGATTCTAAGTGAAATAAGTCACACAGAAAAAGACACTTATCCTAAGATATCACTTATAGAGGGCATGTCAAAATCGCTACACTTGAACTGAATTACAAAACAGAACAGAGTCACATATTTAGAAGACACACTATGGCTGCTTAACGGGAAAGGTGAGGTGGGGTGATGCATAAAACAAGGGTTTGAAATTAGCTCCCATACCGTTCCATAAGCCAAATATGTAACAGACAAGACCTCCTCCCTGCTCAGTGAACTGGACTCAACACCCCCTATTCACCGCACAAGAATATATCTGACTAGCAAGAATCTTAAAACCTATGTATTGATATCTCTCTGGAGTTGAATCAAGAGGGTGTAAAGCGGCATAAACACAGCAGGGAAAAGCAGCTCAACCCCATTATCAAAATAAATTACTTAAAATGAACGCCATAAAACAAAGACAGTGAAAGAGAGAGAAATTCTTACAAAATCCGTTCGGAGGCTCTGATGCAACCTGGATTGACCATATCTAGACCCACAGCTGGATGAGACATAAGGCTGGACACTCTTGGGGCTGAGAGGTTTGGTGAGGTTGGGTGAGGAAACGCAGACCCTTTAAAGTAATACCGCGGGGTACCCACCCCATGGGTCCCAAATCTCCAGGTTCAAGGGCATCTTCCTACATTGAAAACGTGCATGGGAAACCCAGAAGATGGTACAGCGTGTGATCGGGAAAGGTTTCTAAAACGCACCTCATTTCTCCTCTCCTTGTGCTCGGGTTCGCCATTCCAGCCGCGTTACTAGCAATCTCCTTACTTGGAGAATCAGCACCTGGAACCTCCTGTTTGTTTCATACAGGTTGCAATTTGTCCTGAGGATGAACGGGAAGACGGGGAACCAATGAGAGACTAGCTCTAGGTGTTGGGACAGGCACAGGTCACTCTATTTCCCCATCAGGAAGAAGAATGAAGCACAGGCTCAGCCTGCCCCCCGGAACCAGAATAGGGCCTGAAGCAATCCTGCGCTTTTGCGGCCAGCTCCCAAAAAAGTGAGTTGACAAATGGAGCTCAGGGCCACTGCAATTCACAAACCTGCAGAGTTATCAATGATAACTCTCGTCCACAAATATATTGAGGGAAGGCAACGAAGAGGATTTGAAAGCAAGGCAGAATTGCAGGAAACAGATTTCAGGAGGTAGATTCGACTCGCCTTTAAAGCACATGAAAAGCAGCAAAACGTTGACAATGATGCCCTTGGCCAAAAAGGGCGTATGCGTTTTTTCCTGAATATATTCAGGAAAAAACGCATACGCCCTTTTTGGCCAACCAAGCAAGCCGGAAGTGCAGATCAGCACTACAAAGAAGTCTCGCTTGCCATCGGTGAAAAGGGCCATGCTGCCAAAAGTGTAAACAACAGAAATTCAGGACAGGCCATGGAGACATGGGAGCCTTGCTACGCTGATGGGCAGGATGCCAATTGCCAACAGCCACTCTGGAGAAGTGTACGGTGTGTCCTGAAACATGTAATAAACACAGCTTACAGAGCATAGGGCACTTCCACTCATGGGCGTATAAATTGGGAAAACTAAAAATCAACAAGACACAGGCACCCCAAAGTTTCGGGCTGCTCTGTGTACAAGAACCTCCACTTAGGTACACCTTAAACATGCCAGGAAAGAGAAAAATGGATAAAGAAGTTGTGGTACTTAGGCACAATGGAATATCACTCAGCCATGAAATCAATGTCATAAGGCTAGTAGCAGCATGATGAGTGGATTTAGGGACGAGGATTCTAAGTGAAATAAGTCACACAGAAAAAGACTCTTATCCTAAGATATCACTTATAGAGGGCATGTCAAAATCGCTACACTTGAACTAAATTACAAAACAGAACAGAGTCACATATTTAGAAGACACACTATGGCTGCTTAACGGGAAAGGTGAGGTGGGGTGATGCATAAAACAAGGGTTTGAAATTAGCTCACATACCGTTCCATAAGCCAAATATGTAACAGACAAGACCTCCTCCCTGCTCAGTGAACTGGACTCAACACCACCAATTCACCGCACAAGAAAATATCTGAAGAGCAAAAATCTTAAAACCTATGTATTGATATCTCTCTGGAGTTGAATCAAGAGGGTGTAAAGCGGCATAAACACAGCAGGGAAAAGCAGCTCAACCCCATTATCAAAATAAATTACTTAAAATGAACGCCATAAAACAAAGACAGTGAAAGAGAGAGAAATTCTTACAAAATCCGTTCGGAGGCTCTGATGCAACCTGGATTGACCATATCTAGACCCACAGCTGGATGAGACATAAGGCTGGACACTCTTGGGGCTGAGAGGTTTGGTGAGGTTGGGTGAGGAAACGCAGACCCTTTAAAGTAATACCGCGGGGTACCCACCCCATGGGTCCCAAATCTCCAGGTTCAAGGGCATCTTCCTACATTGAAAACGTGCATGGGAAACCCAGAAGATGGTACAGCGTGTGATCGGGAAAGGTTTCTAAAACGCACCTCATTTCTCCTCTCCTTGTGCTCGGGTTCGCCATTCCAGCCGCTTTACTAACAATCTCCCTACTTGGAGAATCAGCACCTTGAAGCTCCTGTTTGTTTCGTACAGGTTGCAATTTGTCCTGAGGATGAACGGGAAGAGGGGGAACCAACGAGAGACTAGCTCTAGGTGTTGGGACAGGCACAGGTCACTCTATTTCCCCATCAGGAAGAAGAATGAAGCACAGGCTCAGCCTGCCCCCCGGAACCAGAATAGGGCCTGAAGCAATCCTGCGCTTTTGAGGCCAGCTCCCAAAAAAGCGAGTTGACAAATGGAGCTCAGGGCCACTGCAATTCACAAACCTGCAGAGTTATAAATGATAACTCTCGTCCACAAATATATTGAGGGAAGGCAACGAAGAGGATTTGAAAGCAAGGCAGAATTGCAGGAAACAGATTTCAGGAGGTAGATTCGACTCGCCTTTAAAGCACATGAAAAGCGGCAAAACGTTGACAATGATGCCCTTGGCCAAAAAGGGCGTATGCGTTTTTTCCTGAATATATTCAGGAAAAAACGCATACGCCCTTTTTGGCCAACCAAGCAAGCCGGAAGTGCAAATCAGCACTACAAAGAAGTCTCGCTTGCCATCGGTCAAAAGGGCCACGCTGCAAAAAGAGTAAACACCAGAAATGCAGGACAGGCCATGGAGACATGGGAGACTTGCTAGGCTGAGGGGTGGGATGTCAATTGCCAACAGCCACTCTGGAGAAGTGTACGGTGTGTCCTGAAACATGTAATAAACACAGCTTACAGAGCATAGGGCACTTCCACTCATGGGCGTATAAATTGGGAAAACTACAAATCAACAAGACACAGGCACCCCAAAGTTTCGGGCTGCTCTGTGTACAAGAACCTCCACTTAGGTACACCTTAAACATGCCAGGAAAGAGAAAAATGGATAAAGAAGTTGTGGTACTTAGGCACAATGGAATATCACTCAGCCATGAAATCAATGTCATAAGGCTAGTAGCAGCATGATGAGTGGATTTAGGGACGAGGATTCTAAGTGAAATAAGTCACACAGAAAAAGACAGTTATCCTAAGATATCACTTATAGAGGGCATGTCAAAATCGCTACACTTGAACTGAATTACAAAACAGAACAGAGTCACATATTTAGAAGACACACTATGGCTGCTTAACGGGAAAGGTGAGGTGGGGTGATGCATAAAACAAGGGTTTGAAATTAGCTCCCATACCGTTCCATAAGCCAAATATGTAACAGACAAGACCTCCTCCCTGCTCAGTGAACTGGACTCAACACCCCCTATTCACCGCACAAGAATATATCTGACTAGCAAGAATCTTAAAACCTATGTATTGATATCTCTCTGGAGTTGAATCAAGAGGGTGTAAAGCGGCATAAACACAGCAGGGAAAAGCAGCTCAACCCCATTATCAAAATAAATTACTTAAAATGAACGCCATAAAACAAAGACAGTGAAAGAGAGAGAAATTCTTACAAAATCCGTTCGGAGGCTCTGATGCAACCTGGATTGACCATATCTAGACCCACAGCTGGATGAGACATAAGGCTGGACACTCTTGGGGCTGAGAGGTTTGGTGAGGTTGGGTGAGGAAACGCAGACCCTTTAAAGTAATACCGCGGGGTACCCACCCCATGGGTCCCAAATCTCCAGGTTCAAGGGCATCTTCCTACATTGAAAACGTGCATGGGAAACCCAGAAGATGGTACAGCGTGTGATCGGGAAAGGTTTCTAAAACGCACCTCATTTCTCCTCTCCTTGTGCTCGGGTTCGCCATTGCAGCCGCTTTACTAACAATCTCCCTACTTGGAGAATCAGCACCTTGAAGCTCCTGTTTGTTTCGTACAGGTTGCAATTTGTCCTGAGGATGAACGGGAAGAGGGGGAACCAACGAGAGACTAGCTCTAGGTGTTGGGACAGGCACAGGTCACTCTATTTCCCCATCAGGAAGAAGAATGAAGCACAGGCTCAGCCTGCCCCCCGGAACCAGAATAGGGCCTGAAGCAATCCTGCGCTTTTGCGGCCAGCTCCCAAAAAAGTGAGTTGACAAATGGAGCTCAGGGCCACTGCAATTCACAAACCTGCAGAGTTATAAATGATAACTCTCGTCCACAAATATATTGAGGGAAGGCAACGAAGAGGATTTGAAAGCAAGGCAGAATTGCAGGAAACAGATTTCAGGAGGTAGATTCGACTCGCCTTTAAAGCACATGAAAAGCAGCAAAACGTTGACAATGATGCCCTTGGCCAAAAAGGGCGTATGCGTTTTTTCCTGAATATATTCAGGAAAAAACGCATACGCCCTTTTTGGCCAACCAAGCAAGCCGGAAGTGCAAATCAGCACTACAAAGAAGTCTCGCTTGCCATCGGTCAAAAGGGCCATGCTGCCAAAAGTGTAAAAACCAGAAATTCAGGACAGGCCATGGAGACATGGGAGCCTTGCTACGCTGATGGGCAGGATGCCAATTGCCAACAGCCACTCTGGAGAAGTGTACGGTGTGTCCTGAAACATGTAATAAACACAGCTTACAGAGCATAGGGCACTTCCACTCATGGGCGTATAAATTGGGAAAACTACAAATCAACAAGACACAGGCACCCCAAAGTTTCGGGCTGCTCTGTGTACAAGAACCTCCACTTAGGTACACCTTAAACATGCCAGGAAAGAGAAAAATGGATAAAGAAGTTGTGGTACTTAGGCACAATGGAATATCACTCAGCCATGAAATCAATGTCATAAGGCTAGTAGCAGCATGATGAGTGGATTTAGGGACGAGGATTCTAAGTGAAATAAGTCACACAGAAAAAGACACTTATCCTAAGATATCACTTATAGAGGGCATGTCAAAATCGCTACACTTGAACTGAATTACAAAACAGAACAGAGTCACATATTTAGAAGACACACTATGGCTGCTGAACGGGAAAGGTGAGGTGGGGTGATGCATAAAACAAGGGTTTGAAATTAGCTCCCATACCGTTCCATAAGCCAAATATGTAACAGACAAGACCTCCTCCCTGCTCAGTGAACTGGACTCAACACCCCCTATTCACCGCACAAGAATATATCTGACTAGCAAGAATCTTAAAACCTATGTATTGATATCTCTCTGGAGTTGAATCAAGAGGGTGTAAAGCGGCATAAACACAGCAGGGAAAAGCAGCTCAACCTCATTATCAAAATAAATTACTTAAAATGAACGCCATAAAACAAAGACAGTGAAAGAGAGAGAAATTCTTACAAAATCCGTTCGGAGGCTCTGATGCAACCTGGATTGACCATATCTAGACCCACAGCTGGATGAGACATAAGGCTGGACACTCTTGGGGCTGAGAGGTTTGGTGAGGTTGGGTGAGGAAACGCAGACCCTTTAAAGTAATACCGCGGGGTACCCACCCCATGGGTCCCAAATCTCCAGGTTCAAGGGCATCTTCCTACATTGAAAACGTGCATGGGAAACCCAGAAGATGGTACAGCGTGTGATCGGGAAAGGTTTCTAAAACGCACCTCATTTCTCCTCTCCTTGTACTCGGGTTCGCCATTGCAGCCGCTTTACTAACAATCTCCCTACTTGGAGAATCAGCACCTTGAAGCTCCTGTTTGTTTCGTACAGGTTGCAATTTGTCCTGAGGATGAACGGGAAGAGGGGGAACCAACGAGAGACTAGCTCTAGGTGTTGGGACAGGCACAGGTCACTCTATTTCCCCATCAGGAAGAAGAATGAAGCACAGGCTCAGCCTGTCCTCCGGAACCAGAATAGGGCCTGAAGCAATCCTGCGCTTTTGCGGCCAGCTCCCAAAAAAGCGAGTTGACAAATGGAGCTCAGGGCCACTGCAATTCACAAACCTGCAGAGTTATCAATGATAACTCTCGTCCACAAATATATTGAGGGAAGGCAACGAAGAGGATTTGAAAGCAAGGCAGAATTGCAGGAAACAGATTTCAGGAGGTAGATTCGACTCGCCTTTAAAGCACATGAAAAGCGGCAAAACGTTGACAATGATGCCCTTGGCCAAAAAGGGCGTATGCGTTTTTTCCTGAATATATTCAGGAAAAAACGCATACGCCCTTTTTGGCCAACCAAGCAAGCCGGAAGTGCAAATCAGCACTACAAAGAAGTCTCGCTTGCCATCGGTCAAAAGGGCCATGCTGCCAAAAGTGTAAAAACCAGAAATTCAGGACAGGCCATGGAGACATGGGAGCCTTGCTACGCTGATGGGCAGGATGCCAATTGCCAACAGCCACTCTGGAGAAGTGTACGGTGTGTCCTGAAACATGTAATAAACACAGCTTACAGAGCATAGGGCACTTCCACTCATGGGCGTATAAATTGGGAAAACTACAAATCAACAAGACACAGGCACCCCAAAGTTTCGGGCTGCTCTGTGTACAAGAACCTCCACTTAGGTACACCTTAAACATGCCAGGAAAGAGAAAAATGGATAAAGAAGTTGTGGTACTTAGGCACAATGGAATATCACTCAGCCATGAAATCAATGTCATAAGGCTAGTAGCAGCATGATGAGTGGATTTAGGGACGAGGATTCTAAGTGAAATAAGTCACACAGAAAAAGACAGTTATCCTAAGATATCACTTATAGAGGGCATGTCAAAATCACTACACTTGAACTGAATTACAAAACAGAACAGAGTCACATATTTAGAAGACACACTATGGCTGCTTAACGGGAAAGGTGAGGTGGGGTGATGCATAAAACAAGGGTTTGAAATTAGCTCCCATACCGTTCCATAAGCCAAATATGTAACAGACAAGACCTCCTCCCTGCTCAGTGAACTGGACTCAACACCCCCTATTCACCGCACAAGAATATATCTGACTAGCAAGAATCTTAAAACCTATGTATTGATATCTCTCTGGAGTTGAATCAAGAGGGTGTAAAGCGGCATAAACACAGCAGGGAAAAGCAGCTCAACCCCATTATCAAAATAAATTACTTAAAATGAACGCCATAAAACAAAGACAGTGAAAGAGAGAGAAATTCTTACAAAATCCGTTCGGAGGCTCTGATGCAACCTGGATTGACCATATCTGGACCCACAGCTGGATGAGACATAAGGCTGGACACTCTTGGGGCTGAGAGGTTTGGTGAGGTTGGGTGAGGAAACGCAGACCCTTTAAAGTAATACCGCGGGGTACCCACCCCATGGGTCCCAAATCTCCAGGTTCAAGGGCATCTTCCTACATTGAAAACGTGCATGGGAAACCCAGAAGATGGTACAGCGTGTGATCGGGAAAGGTTTCTAAAACGCACCTCATTTCTCATCTCCTTGTGCTCGGGTTCGCCATTGCAGCCGCTTTACTAACAATCTCCCTACTTGGAGAATCAGCACCTTGAAGCTCCTGTTTGTTTCGTACAGGTTGCAATTTGTCCTGAGGATGAACGGGAAGAGGGGGAACCAACGAGAGACTAGCTCTAGGTGTTGGGACAGGCACAGGTCACTCTATTTCCCCATCAGGAAGAAGAATGAAGCACAGGCTCAGCCTGCCCCCCGGAACCAGAATAGGGCCTGAAGCAATCCTGCGCTTTTGCGGCCAGCTCCCAAAAAAGCGAGTTGACAAATGGAGCTCAGGGCCACTGCAATTCACAAACCTGCAGAGTTATCAATGATAACTCTCGTCCACAAATATATTGAGGGAAGGCAACGAAGAGGATTTGAAAGCAAGGCAGAATTGCAGGAAACAGATTTCAGGAGGTAGATTCGACTCGCCTTTAAAGCACATGAAAAGCGGCAAAACGTTGACAATGATGCCCTTGGCCAAAAAGGGCGTATGCGTTTTTTCCTGAATATATTCAGGAAAAAACGCATACGCCCTTTTTGGCCAACCAAGCAAGCCGGAAGTGCAAATCAGCACTACAAAGAAGTCTCGCTTGCCATCGGTCAAAAGGGCCACGCTGCAAAAAGAGTAAACACCAGAAATGCAGGACAGGCCATGGAGACATGGGAGACTTGCTAGGCTGAGGGGTGGGATGTCAATTGCCAACAGCCACTCTGGAGAAGTGTACGGTGTGTCCTGAAACATGTAATAAACACAGCTTACAGAGCATAGGGCACTTCCACTCATGGGAGTATAAATTGGGAAAACTACAAATCAACAAGACACAGGCACCCCAAAGTTTCGGGCTGCTCTGTGTACAAGAACCTCCACTTAGGTACACCTTAAACATGCCAGGAAAGAGAAAAATGGATAAAGAAGTTGTGGTACTTAGGCACAATGGAATATCACTCAGCCATGAAATCAATGTCATAAGGCTAGTAGCAGCATGATGAGTGGATTTAGGGACGAGGATTCTAAGTGAAATAAGTCACACAGAAAAAGACACTTATCCTAAGATATCACTTATAGAGGGCATGTCAAAATCGCTACACTTGAACTGAATTACAAAACAGAACAGAGTCACATATTTAGAAGACACACTATGGCTGCTTAACGGGAAAGGTGAGGTGGGGTGATGCATAAAACAAGGGTTTGAAATTAGCTCCCATACCGTTCCATAAGCCAAATATGTAACAGACAAGACCTCCTCCCTGCTCAGTGAACTGGACTCAACACCCCCTATTCACCGCACAAGAATATATCTGACTAGCAAGAATCTTAAAACCTATGTATTGATATCTCTCTGGAGTTGAATCAAGAGGGTGTAAAGCGGCATAAACACAGCAGGGAAAAGCAGCTCAACCTCATTATCAAAATAAATTACTTAAAATGAACGCCATAAAACAAAGACAGTGAAAGAGAGAGAAATTCTTACAAAATCCGTTCGGAGGCTCTGATGCAACCTGGATTGACCATATCTAGACCCACAGCTGGATGAGACATAAGGCTGGACACTCTTGGGGCTGAGAGGTTTGGTGAGGTTGGGTGAGGAAACGCAGACCCTTTAAAGTAATACCGCGGGGTACCCACCCCATGGGTCCCAAATCTCCAGGTTCAAGGGCATCTTCCTACATTGAAAACGTGCATGGGAAACCCAGAAGATGGTACAGCGTGTGATCGGGAAAGGTTTCTAAAACGCACCTCATTTCTCCTCTCCTTGTACTCGGGTTCGCCATTGCAGCCGCTTTACTAACAATCTCCCTACTTGGAGAATCAGCACCTTGAAGCTCCTGTTTGTTTCGTACAGGTTGCAATTTGTCCTGAGGATGAACGGGAAGAGGGGGAACCAACGAGAGACTAGCTCTAGGTGTTGGGACAGGCACAGGTCACTCTATTTCCCCATCAGGAAGAAGAATGAAGCACAGGCTCAGCCTGTCCTCCGGAACCAGAATAGGGCCTGAAGCAATCCTGCGCTTTTGCGGCCAGCTCCCAAAAAAGCGAGTTGACAAATGGAGCTCAGGGCCACTGCAATTCACAAACCTGCAGAGTTATCAATGATAACTCTCGTCCACAAATATATTGAGGGAAGGCAACGAAGAGGATTTGAAAGCAAGGCAGAATTGCAGGAAACAGATTTCAGGAGGTAGATTCGACTCGCCTTTAAAGCACATGAAAAGCGGCAAAACGTTGACAATGATGCCCTTGGCCAAAAAGGGCGTATGCGTTTTTTCCTGAATATATTCAGGAAAAAACGCATACGCCCTTTTTGGCCAACCAAGCAAGCCGGAAGTGCAAATCAGCACTACAAAGAAGTCTCGCTTGCCATCGGTCAAAAGGGCCATGCTGCCAAAAGTGTAAACAACAGAAATTCAGGACAGGCCATGGAGACATGGGAGCCTTGCTACGCTGATGGGCAGGATGCCAATTGCCAACAGCCACTCTGGAGAAGTGTACGGTGTGTCCTGAAACATGTAATAAACACAGCTTACAGAGCATAAGGCACTTCCACTCATGGGCGTATAAATTGGGAAAACTACAAATCAACAAGACACAGGCACCCCAAAGTTTCGGGCTGCTCTGTGTACAAGAACCTCCACTTAGGTACACCTTAAACATGCCAGGAAAGAGAAAAATGGATAAAGAAGTTGTGGTACTTAGGCACAATGGAATATCACTCAGCCATGAAATCAATGTCATAAGGCTAGTAGCAGCATGATGAGTGGATTTAGGGACGAGGATTCTAAGTGAAATAAGTCACACAGAAAAAGACAGTTATCCTAAGATATCACTTATAGAGGGCATGTCAAAATCACTACACTTGAACTGAATTACAAAACAGAACAGAGTCACATATTTAGAAGACACACTATGGCTGCTTAACGGGAAAGGTGAGGTGGGGTGATGCATAAAACAAGGGTTTGAAATTAGCTCCCATACCGTTCCATAAGCCAAATATGTAACAGACAAGACCTCCTCCCTGCTCAGTGAACTGGACTCAACACCCCCTATTCACCGCACAAGAATATATCTGACTAGCAAGAATCTTAAAACCTATGTATTGATATCTCTCTGGAGTTGAATCAAGAGGGTGTAAAGCGGCATAAACACAGCAGGGAAAAGCAGCTCAACCCCATTATCAAAATAAATTACTTAAAATGAACGCCATAAAACAAAGACAGTGAAAGAGAGAGAAATTCTTACAAAATCCGTTCGGAGGCTCTGATGCAACCTGGATTGACCATATCTGGACCCACAGCTGGATGAGACATAAGGCTGGACACTCTTGGGGCTGAGAGGTTTGGTGAGGTTGGGTGAGGAAACGCAGACCCTTTAAAGTAATACCGCGGGGTACCCACCCCATGGGTCCCAAATCTCCAGGTTCAAGGGCATCTTCCTACATTGAAAACGTGCATGGGAAACCCAGAAGATGGTACAGCGTGTGATCGGGAAAGGTTTCTAAAACGCACCTCATTTCTCATCTCCTTGTGCTCGGGTTCGCCATTGCAGCCGCTTTACTAACAATCTCCCTACTTGGAGAATCAGCACCTTGAAGCTCCTGTTTGTTTCGTACAGGTTGCAATTTGTCCTGAGGATGAACGGGAAGAGGGGGAACCAACGAGAGACTAGCTCTAGGTGTTGGGACAGGCACAGGTCACTCTATTTCCCCATCAGGAAGAAGAATGAAGCACAGGCTCAGCCTGCCCCCCGGAACCAGAATAGGGCCTGAAGCAATCCTGCGCTTTTGCGGCCAGCTCCCAAAAAAGCGAGTTGACAAATGGAGCTCAGGGCCACTGCAATTCACAAACCTGCAGAGTTATAAATGATAACTCTCGTCCACAAATATATTGAGGGAAGGCAACGAAGAGGATTTGAAAGCAAGGCAGAATTGCAGGAAACAGATTTCAGGAGGTAGATTCGACTCGCCTTTAAAGCACATGAAAAGCGGCAAAACGTTGACAATGATGCCCTTGGCCAAAAAGGGCGTATGCGTTTTTTCCTGAATATATTCAGGAAAAAACGCATACGCCCTTTTTGGCCAACCAAGCAAGCCGGAAGTGCAAATCAGCACTACAAAGAAGTCTCGCTTGCCATCGGTCAAAAGGGCCACGCTGCAAAAAGAGTAAACACCAGAAATGCAGGACAGGCCATTGAGACATGGGAGACTTGCTAGGCTGAGGGGTGGGATAATTGTTGCCAACAGCCACTCTGGAGAAGTGTACGGTGTGTCCTGAAACATGTAATAAACACAGCTTACAGAGCATAGGGCACTTCCACTCATGGGCGTATAAATTGGGAAAACTAAAAATCAACAAGACACAGGCACCCCAAAGTTTCGGGCTGCTCTGTGTACAAGAACCTCCACTTAGGTACACCTTAAACATGCCAGGAAAGAGAAAAATGGATAAAGAAGTTGTGGTACTTAGGCACAATGGAATATCACTCAGCCATGAAATCAATGTCATAAGGCTAGTAGCAGCATGATGAGTGGATTTAGGGACGAGGATTCTAAGTGAAATAAGTCACACAGAAAAAGACACTTATCCTAAGATATCACTTATAGAGGGCATGTCAAAATCGCTACACTTGAACTGAATTACAAAACAGAACAGAGTCACATATTTAGAAGACACACTATGGCTGCTGAACGGGAAAGGTGAGGTGGGGTGATGCATAAAACAAGGGTTTGAAATTAGCTCCCATACCGTTCCATAAGCCAAATATGTAACAGACAAGACCTCCTCCCTGCTCAGTGAACTGGACTCAACACCCCCTATTCACCGCACAAGAATATATCTGACTAGCAAGAATCTTAAAACCTATGTATTGATATCTCTCTGGAGTTGAATCAAGAGGGTGTAAAGCGGCATAAACACAGCAGGGAAAAGCAGCTCAACCTCATTATCAAAATAAATTACTTAAAATGAACGCCATAAAACAAAGACAGTGAAAGAGAGAGAAATTCTTACAAAATCCGTTCGGAGGCTCTGATGCAACCTGGATTGACCATATCTAGACCCACAGCTGGATGAGACATAAGGCTGGACACTCTTGGGGCTGAGAGGTTTGGTGAGGTTGGGTGAGGAAACGCAGACCCTTTAAAGTAATACCGCGGGGTACCCACCCCATGGGTCCCAAATCTCCAGGTTCAAGGGCATCTTCCTACATTGAAAACGTGCATGGGAAACCCAGAAGATGGTACAGCGTGTGATCGGGAAAGGTTTCTAAAACGCACCTCATTTCTCCTCTCCTTGTACTCGGGTTCGCCATTGCAGCCGCTTTACTAACAATCTCCCTACTTGGAGAATCAGCACCTTGAAGCTCCTGTTTGTTTCGTACAGGTTGCAATTTGTCCTGAGGATGAACGGGAAGAGGGGGAACCAACGAGAGACTAGCTCTAGGTGTTGGGACAGGCACAGGTCACTCTATTTCCCCATCAGGAAGAAGAATGAAGCACAGGCTCAGCCTGTCCTCCGGAACCAGAATAGGGCCTGAAGCAATCCTGCGCTTTTGCGGACAGCTCCCAAAAAAGCGAGTTGACAAATGGAGCTCAGGGCCACTGCAATTCACAAACCTGCAGAGTTATCAATGATAACTCTCGTCCACAAATATATTGAGGGAAGGCAACGAAGAGGATTTGAAAGCAAGGCAGAATTGCAGGAAACAGATTTCAGGAGGTAGATTCGACTCGCCTTTAAAGCACATGAAAAGCGGCAAAACGTTGACAATGATGCCCTTGGCCAAAAAGGGCGTATGCGTTTTTTCCTGAATATATTCAGGAAAAAACGCATACGCCCTTTTTGGCCAACCAAGCAAGCCGGAAGTGCAAATCAGCACTACAAAGAAGTCTCGCTTGCCATCGGTCAAAAGGGCCATGCTGCCAAAAGTGTAAAAACCAGAAATTCAGGACAGGCCATGGAGACATGGGAGCCTTGCTACGCTGATGGGCAGGATGCCAATTGCCAACAGCCACTCTGGAGAAGTGTACGGTGTGTCCTGAAACATGTAATAAACACAGCTTACAGAGCATAAGGCACTTCCACTCATGGGCGTATAAATTGGGAAAACTACAAATCAACAAGACACAGGCACCCCAAAGTTTCGGGCTGCTCTGTGTACAAGAACCTCCACTTAGGTACACCTTAAACATGCCAGGAAAGAGAAAAATGGATAAAGAAGTTGTGGTACTTAGGCACAATGGAATATCACTCAGCCATGAAATCAATGTCATAAGGCTAGTAGCAGCATGATGAGTGGATTTAGGGACGAGGATTCTAAGTGAAATAAGTCACACAGAAAAAGACAGTTATCCTAAGATATCACTTATAGAGGGCATGTCAAAATCACTACACTTGAACTGAATTACAAAACAGAACAGAGTCACATATTTAGAAGACACACTATGGCTGCTTAACGGGAAAGGTGAGGTGGGGTGATGCATAAAACAAGGGTTTGAAATTAGCTCCCATACCGTTCCATAAGCCAAATATGTAACAGACAAGACCTCCTCCCTGCTCAGTGAACTGGACTCAACACCCCCTATTCACCGCACAAGAATATATCTGACTAGCAAGAATCTTAAAACCTATGTATTGATATCTCTCTGGAGTTGAATCAAGAGGGTGTAAAGCGGCATAAACACAGCAGGGAAAAGCAGCTCAACCCCATTATCAAAATAAATTACTTAAAATGAACGCCATAAAACAAAGACAGTGAAAGAGAGAGAAATTCTTACAAAATCCGTTCGGAGGCTCTGATGCAACCTGGATTGACCATATCTGGACCCACAGCTGGATGAGACATAAGGCTGGACACTCTTGGGGCTGAGAGGTTTGGTGAGGTTGGGTGAGGAAACGCAGACCCTTTAAAGTAATACCGCGGGGTACCCACCCCATGGGTCCCAAATCTCCAGGTTCAAGGGCATCTTCCTACATTGAAAACGTGCATGGGAAACCCAGAAGATGGTACAGCGTGTGATCGGGAAAGGTTTCTAAAACGCACCTCATTTCTCATCTCCTTGTGCTCGGGTTCGCCATTGCAGCCGCTTTACTAACAATCTCCCTACTTGGAGAATCAGCACCTTGAAGCTCCTGTTTGTTTCGTACAGGTTGCAATTTGTCCTGAGGATGAACGGGAAGAGGGGGAACCAACGAGAGACTAGCTCTAGGTGTTGGGACAGGCACAGGTCACTCTATTTCCCCATCAGGAAGAAGAATGAAGCACAGGCTCAGCCTGCCCCCCGGAACCAGAATAGGGCCTGAAGCAATCCTGCGCTTTTGCGGCCAGCTCCCAAAAAAGCGAGTTGACAAATGGAGCTCAGGGCCACTGCAATTCACAAACCTGCAGAGTTATCAATGATAACTCTCGTCCACAAATATATTGAGGGAAGGCAACGAAGAGGATTTGAAAGCAAGGCAGAATTGCAGGAAACAGATTTCAGGAGGTAGATTCGACTCGCCTTTAAAGCACATGAAAAGCGGCAAAACGTTGACAATGATGCCCTTGGCCAAAAAGGGCGTATGCGTTTTTTCCTGAATATATTCAGGAAAAAACGCATACGCCCTTTTTGGCCAACCAAGCAAGCCGGAAGTGCAAATCAGCACTACAAAGAAGTCTCGCTTGCCATCGGTCAAAAGGGCCACGCTGCAAAAAGAGTAAACACCAGAAATGCAGGACAGGCCATTGAGACATGGGAGACTTGCTAGGCTGAGGGGTGGGATGTCAATTGCCAACAGCCACTCTGGAGAAGTGTACGGTGTGTCCTGAAACATGTAATAAACACAGCTTACAGAGCATAGGGCACTTCCACTCATGGGCGTATAAATTGGGAAAACTACAAATCAACAAGACACAGGCACCCCAAAGTTTCGGGCTGCTCTGTGTACAAGAACCTCCACTTAGGTACACCTTAAACATGCCAGGAAAGAGAAAAATGGATAAAGAAGTTGTGGTACTTAGGCACAATGGAATATCACTCAGCCATGAAATCAATGTCATAAGGCTAGTAGCAGCATGATGAGTGGATTTAGGGACGAGGATTCTAAGTGAAATAAGTCACACAGAAAAAGACACTTATCCTAAGATATCACTTATAGAGGGCATGTCAAAATCGCTACACTTGAACTGAATTACAAAACAGAACAGAGTCACATATTTAGAAGACACACTATGGCTGCTTAACGGGAAAGGTGAGGTGGGGTGATGCATAAAACAAGGGTTTGAAATTAGCTCCCATACCGTTCCATAAGCCAAATATGTAACAGACAAGACCTCCTCCCTGCTCAGTGAACTGGACTCAACACCCCCTATTCACCGCACAAGAATATATCTGACTAGCAAGAATCTTAAAACCTATGTATTGATATCTCTCTGGAGTTGAATCAAGAGGGTGTAAAGCGGCATAAACACAGCAGGGAAAAGCAGCTCAACCCCATTATCAAAATAAATTACTTAAAATGAACGCCATAAAACAAAGACAGTGAAAGAGAGAGAAATTCTTACAAAATCCGTTCGGAGGCTCTGATGCAACCTGGATTGACCATATCTAGACCCACAGCTGGATGAGACATAAGGCTGGACACTCTTGGGGCTGAGAGGTTTGGTGAGGTTGGGTGAGGAAACGCAGACCCTTTAAAGTAATACCGCGGGGTACCCACCCCATGGGTCCCAAATCTCCAGGTTCAAGGGCATCTTCCTACATTGAAAACGTGCATGGGAAACCCAGAAGATGGTACAGCGTGTGATCGGGAAAGGTTTCTAAAACGCACCTCATTTCTCCTCTCCTTGTACTCGGGTTCGCCATTGCAGCCGCTTTACTAACAATCTCCCTACTTGGAGAATCAGCACCTTGAAGCTCCTGTTTGTTTCGTACAGGTTGCAATTTGTCCTGAGGATGAACGGGAAGAGGGGGAACCAACGAGAGACTAGCTCTAGGTGTTGGGACAGGCACAGGTCACTCTATTTCCCCATCAGGAAGAAGAATGAAGCACAGGCTCAGCCTGTCCTCCGGAACCAGAATAGGGCCTGAAGCAATC
Organism: Eubalaena glacialis; assembly: GCF_028564815.1. Taxonomy (NCBI): domain Eukaryota; kingdom Metazoa; phylum Chordata; class Mammalia; order Artiodactyla; family Balaenidae; genus Eubalaena; species Eubalaena glacialis. The sequence continues at coordinate 45,338 of NW_026871410.1, forward strand.
CTGCGCTTTTGCGGCCAGCTCCCAAAAAAGCGAGTTGACAAATGGAGCTCAGGGCCACTGCAATTCACAAACCTGCAGAGTTATCAATGATAACTCTCGTCCACAAATATATTGAGGGAAGGCAACGAAGAGGATTTGAAAGCAAGGCAGAATTGCAGGAAACAGATTTCAGGAGGTAGATTCGACTCGCCTTTAAAGCACATGAAAAGCGGCAAAACGTTGACAATGATGCCCTTGGCCAAAAAGGGCGTATGCGTTTTTTCCTGAATATATTCAGGAAAAAACGCATACGCCCTTTTTGGCCAACCAAGCAAGCCGGAAGTGCAAATCAGCACTACAAAGAAGTCTCGCTTGCCATCGGTCAAAAGGGCCATGCTGCCAAAAGTGTAAAAACCAGAAATTCAGGACAGGCCATGGAGACATGGGAGCCTTGCTACGCTGATGGGCAGGATGCCAATTGCCAACAGCCACTCTGGAGAAGTGTACGGTGTGTCCTGAAACATGTAATAAACACAGCTTACAGAGCATAAGGCACTTCCACTCATGGGCGTATAAATTGGGAAAACTACAAATCAACAAGACACAGGCACCCCAAAGTTTCGGGCTGCTCTGTGTACAAGAACCTCCACTTAGGTACACCTTAAACATGCCAGGAAAGAGAAAAATGGATAAAGAAGTTGTGGTACTTAGGCACAATGGAATATCACTCAGCCATGAAATCAATGTCATAAGGCTAGTAGCAGCATGATGAGTGGATTTAGGGACGAGGATTCTAAGTGAAATAAGTCACACAGAAAAAGACAGTTATCCTAAGATATCACTTATAGAGGGCATGTCAAAATCACTACACTTGAACTGAATTACAAAACAGAACAGAGTCACATATTTAGAAGACACACTATGGCTGCTTAACGGGAAAGGTGAGGTGGGGTGATGCATAAAACAAGGGTTTGAAATTAGCTCCCATACCGTTCCATAAGCCAAATATGTAACAGACAAGACCTCCTCCCTGCTCAGTGAACTGGACTCAACACCCCCTATTCACCGCACAAGAATATATCTGACTAGCAAGAATCTTAAAACCTATGTATTGATATCTCTCTGGAGTTGAATCAAGAGGGTGTAAAGCGGCATAAACACAGCAGGGAAAAGCAGCTCAACCCCATTATCAAAATAAATTACTTAAAATGAACGCCATAAAACAAAGACAGTGAAAGAGAGAGAAATTCTTACAAAATCCGTTCGGAGGCTCTGATGCAACCTGGATTGACCATATCTGGACCCACAGCTGGATGAGACATAAGGCTGGACACTCTTGGGGCTGAGAGGTTTGGTGAGGTTGGGTGAGGAAACGCAGACCCTTTAAAGTAATACCGCGGGGTACCCACCCCATGGGTCCCAAATCTCCAGGTTCAAGGGCATCTTCCTACATTGAAAACGTGCATGGGAAACCCAGAAGATGGTACAGCGTGTGATCGGGAAAGGTTTCTAAAACGCACCTCATTTCTCATCTCCTTGTGCTCGGGTTCGCCATTGCAGCCGCTTTACTAACAATCTCCCTACTTGGAGAATCAGCACCTTGAAGCTCCTGTTTGTTTCGTACAGGTTGCAATTTGTCCTGAGGATGAACGGGAAGAGGGGGAACCAACGAGAGACTAGCTCTAGGTGTTGGGACAGGCACAGGTCACTCTATTTCCCCATCAGGAAGAAGAATGAAGCACAGGCTCAGCCTGCCCCCCGGAACCAGAATAGGGCCTGAAGCAATCCTGCGCTTTTGCGGCCAGCTCCCAAAAAAGCGAGTTGACAAATGGAGCTCAGGGCCACTGCAATTCACAAACCTGCAGAGTTATCAATGATAACTCTCGTCCACAAATATATTGAGGGAAGGCAACGAAGAGGATTTGAAAGCAAGGCAGAATTGCAGGAAACAGATTTCAGGAGGTAGATTCGACTCGCCTTTAAAGCACATGAAAAGCGGCAAAACGTTGACAATGATGCCCTTGGCCAAAAAGGGCGTATGCGTTTTTTCCTGAATATATTCAGGAAAAAACGCATACGCCCTTTTTGGCCAACCAAGCAAGCCGGAAGTGCAAATCAGCACTACAAAGAAGTCTCGCTTGCCATCGGTCAAAAGGGCCACGCTGCAAAAAGAGTAAACACCAGAAATGCAGGACAGGCCATGGAGACATGGGAGACTTGCTAGGCTGAGGGGTGGGATGTCAATTGCCAACAGCCACTCTGGAGAAGTGTACGGTGTGTCCTGAAACATGTAATAAACACAGCTTACAGAGCATAGGGCACTTCCACTCATGGGCGTATAAATTGGGAAAACTAAAAATCAACAAGACACAGGCACCCCAAAGTTTCGGGCTGCTCTGTGTACAAGAACCTCCACTTAGGTACACCTTAAACATGCCAGGAAGAGAAAAATGGATAAAGAAGTTGTGGTACTTAGGCACAATGGAATATCACTCAGCCATGAAATCAATGTCATAAGGCTAGTAGCAGCATGATGAGTGGATTTAGGGACGAGGATTCTAAGTGAAATAAGTCACACAGAAAAAGACACTTATCCTAAGATATCACTTATAGAGGGCATGTCAAAATCGCTACACTTGAACTGAATTACAAAACAGAACAGAGTCACATATTTAGAAGACACACTATGGCTGCTTAACGGGAAAGGTGAGGTGGGGTGATGCATAAAACAAGGGTTTGAAATTAGCTCCCATACCGTTCCATAAGCCAAATATGTAACAGACAAGACCTCCTCCCTGCTCAGTGAACTGGACTCAACACCCCCTATTCACCGCACAAGAATATATCTGACTAGCAAGAATCTTAAAACCTATGTATTGATATCTCTCTGGAGTTGAATCAAGAGGGTGTAAAGCGGCATAAACACAGCAGGGAAAAGCAGCTCAACCCCATTATCAAAATAAATTACTTAAAATGAACGCCATAAAACAAAGACAGTGAAAGAGAGAGAAATTCTTACAAAATCCGTTCGGAGGCTCTGATGCAACCTGGATTGACCATATCTAGACCCACAGCTGGATGAGACATAAGGCTGGACACTCTTGGGGCTGAGAGGTTTGGTGAGGTTGGGTGAGGAAACGCAGACCCTTTAAAGTAATACCGCGGGGTACCCACCCCATGGGTCCCAAATCTCCAGGTTCAAGGGCATCTTCCTACATTGAAAACGTGCATGGGAAACCCAGAAGATGGTACAGCGTGTGATCGGGAAAGGTTTCTAAAACGCACCTCATTTCTCCTCTCCTTGTGCTCGGGTTCGCCATTGCAGCCGCTTTACTAACAATCTCCCTACTTGGAGAATCAGCACCTTGAAGCTCCTGTTTGTTTCGTACAGGTTGCAATTTGTCCTGAGGATGAACGGGAAGAGGGGGAACCAACGAGAGACTAGCTCTAGGTGTTGGGACAGGCACAGGTCACTCTATTTCCCCATCAGGAAGAAGAATGAAGCACAGGCTCAGCCTGTCCTCCGGAACCAGAATAGGGCCTGAAGCAATCCTGCGCTTTTGCGGCCAGCTCCCAAAAAAGCGAGTTGACAAATGGAGCTCAGGGCCACTGCAATTCACAAAACTGCAGAGTTATCAATGATAACTCTCGTCCACAAATATATTGAGGGAAGGCAACGAAGAGGATTTGAAAGCAAGGCAGAATTGCAGGAAACAGATTTCAGGAGGTAGATTCGACTCGCCTTTAAAGCACATGAAAAGCGGCAAAACGTTGACAATGATGCCCTTGGCCAAAAAGGGCGTATGCGTTTTTTGCTGAATATATTCAGGAAAAAACGCATACGCCGTTTTTGGCCAACCAAGCAAGCCGGAAGTGCAAATCAGCACTACAAAGAAGTCTCGCTTGCCATCGGTCAAAAGGGCCATGCTGCCAAAAGTGTAAAAACCAGAAATGCAGGACAGGCCATGGAGACATGGGAGCCTTGCTACGCTGATGGGCAGCATGCCAATTGTCAACAGCCACTCTGGAGAAGTGTACGGTGTGTCCTGAAACATGTAATAAACACAGCTTACAGAGCATAGGGCACTTCCACTCATGGGCGTATAAATTGGGAAAACTAAAAATCAACAAGACACAGGCACCCCAAAGTTTCGGGCTGCTCTGTGTACAAGAACCTCCACTTAGGTACACCTTAAACATGCCAGGAAAGAGAAAAATGGATAAAGAAGTTGTGGTACTTAGGCACAATGGAATATCACTCAGCCATGAAATCAGTGTCATAAGGCTAGTAGCAGCATGATGAGTGGATTTAGGGACGAGGATTCTAAGTGAAATAAGTCACACAGAAAAAGACAGTTATCCTAAGATATCACTTATAGAGGGCATGTCAAAATCACTACACTTGAACTGAATTACAAAACAGAACAGAGTCACATATTTAGAAGACACACTATGGCTGCTTAACGGGAAAGGTGAGGTGGGGTGATGCATAAAACAAGGGTTTGAAATTAGCTCCCATACCGTTCCATAAGCCAAATATGTAACAGACAAGACCTCCTCCCTGCTCAGTGAACTGGACTCAACACCCCCTATTCACCGCACAAGAATATATCTGACTAGCAAGAATCTTAAAACCTATGTATTGATATCTCTCTGGAGTTGAATCAAGAGGGTGTAAAGCGGCATAAACACAGCAGGGAAAAGCAGCTCAACCCCATTATCAAAATAAATTACTTAAAATGAACGCCATAAAACAAAGACAGTGAAAGAGAGAGAAATTCTTACAAAATCCGTTCGGAGGCTCTGATGCAACCTGGATTGACCATATCTAGACCCACAGCTGGATGAGACATAAGGCTGGACACTCTTGGGGCTGAGAGGTTTGGTGAGGTTGGGTGAGGAAACGCAGACCCTTTAAAGTAATACCGCGGGGTACCCACCCCATGGGTCCCAAATCTCCAGGTTCAAGGGCATCTTCCTACATTGAAAACGTGCATGGGAAACCCAGAAGATGGTACAGCGTGTGATCGGGAAAGGTTTCTAAAACGCACCTCATTTCTCCTCTCCTTGTGCTCGGGTTCGCCATTGCAGCCGCTTTACTAACAATCTCCCTACTTGGAGAATCAGCACCTTGAAGCTCCTGTTTGTTTCGTACAGGTTGCAATTTGTCCTGAGGATGAACGGGAAGAGGGGGAACCAACGAGAGACTAGCTCTAGGTGTTGGGACAGGCACAGGTCACTCTATTTCCCCATCAGGAAGAAGAATGAAGCACAGGCTCAGCCTGCCCCCCGGAACCAGAATAGGGCCTGAAGCAATCCTGCGCTTTTGCGGCCAGCTCCCAAAAAAGCGAGTTGACAAATGGAGCTCAGGGCCACTGCAATTCACAAACCTGCAGAGTTATCAATGATAACTCTCGTCCACAAATATATTGAGGGAAGGCAACGAAGAGGATTTGAAAGCAAGGCAGAATTGCAGGAAACAGATTTCAGGAGGTAGATTCGACTCGCCTTTAAAGCACATGAAAAGCGGCAAAACGTTGACAATGATGCCCTTGGCCAAAAAGGGCGTATGCGTTTTTTCCTGAATATATTCAGGAAAAAACGCATACGCCCTTTTTGGCCAACCAAGCAAGCCGGAAGTGCAAATCAGCACTACAAAGAAGTCTCGCTTGCCATCGGTCAAAAGGGCCATGCTGCCAAAAGTGTAAAAACCAGAAATTCAGGACAGGCCATGGAGACATGGGAGCCTTGCTACGCTGATGGGCAGGATGCCAATTGCCAACAGCTACTCTGGAGAAGTGTACGGTGTGTCCTGAAACATGTAATAAACACAGCTTACAGAGCATAGGGCACTTCCACTCATGGGCGTATAAATTGGGAAAACTACAAATCAACAAGACACAGGCACCCCAAAGTTTCGGGCTGCTCTGTGTACAAGAACCTCCACTTAGGTACACCTTAAACATGCCAGGAAAGAGAAAAATGGATAAAGAAGTTGTGGTACTTAGGCACAATGGAATATCACTCAGCCATGAAATCAATGTCATAAGGCTAGTAGCAGCATGATGAGTGCATTTAGGGACGAGGATTCTAAGTGAAATAAGTCACACAGAAAAAGACACTTATCCTAAGATATCACTTATAGAGGGCATGTCAAAATCGCTACACTTGAACTGAATTACAAAACAGAACAGAGTCACATATTTAGAAGACACACTATGGCTGCTTAACGGGAAAGGTGAGGTGGGGTGATGCATAAAACAAGGGTTTGAAATTAGCTCCCATACCGTTCCATAAGCCAAATATGTAACAGACAAGACCTCCTCCCTGCTCAGTGAACTGGACTCAACACCCCCTATTCACCGCACAAGAATATATCTGACTAGCAAGAATCTTAAAACCTATGTATTGATATCTCTCTGGAGTTGAATCAAGAGGGTGTAAAGCGGCATAAACACAGCAGGGAAAAGCAGCTCAACCCCATTATCAAAATAAATTACTTAAAATGAACGCCATAAAACAAAGACAGTGAAAGAGAGAGAAATTCTTACAAAATCCGTTCGGAGGCTCTGATGCAACCTGGATTGACCATATCTAGACCCACAGCTGGATGAGACATAAGGCTGGACACTCTTGGGGCTGAGAGGTTTGGTGAGGTTGGGTGAGGAAACGCAGACCCTTTAAAGTAATACCGCGGGGTACCCACCCCATGGATCCCAAATCTCCAGGTTCAAGGGCATCTTCCTACATTGAAAACGTGCATGGGAAACCCAGAAGATGGTACAGCGTGTGATCGGGAAAGGTTTCTAAAACGCACCTCATTTCTCCTCTCCTTGTGCTCGGGTTCGCCATTCCAGCCGCTTTACTAACAATCTCCCTACTTGGAGAATCAGCACCTTGAAGCTCCTGTTTGTTTCGTACAGGTTGCAATTTGTCCTGAGGATGAACGGGAAGAGGGGGAACCAACGAGAGACTAGCTCTAGGTGTTGGGACAGGCACAGGTCACTCTATTTCCCCATCAGGAAGAAGAATGAAGCACAGGCTCAGCCTGCCCCCCGGAACCAGAATAGGGCCTGAAGCAATCCTGCGCTTTTGCGGCCAGCTCCCAAAAAAGCGAGTTGACAAATGGAGCTCAGGGCCACTGCAATTCACAAACCTGCAGAGTTATCAATGATAACTCTCGTCCACAAATATATTGAGGGAAGGCAACGAAGAGGATTTGAAAGCAAGGCAGAATTGCAGGAAACAGATTTCAGGAGGTAGATTCGACTCGCCTTTAAAGCACATGAAAAGCGGCAAAACGTTGACAATGATGCCCTTGGCCAAAAAGGGCGTATGCGTTTTTTCCTGAATATATTCAGGAAAAAACGCATACGCCCTTTTTGGCCAACCAAGCAAGCCGGAAGTGCAAATCAGCACTACAAAGAAGTCTCGCTTGCCATCGGTCAAAAGGGCCACGCTGCAAAAAGAGTAAACACCAGAAATGCAGGACAGGCCATGGAGACATGGGAGACTTGCTAGGCTGAGGGGTGGGATGTCAATTGCCAACAGCCACTCTGGAGAAGTGTACGGTGTGTCCTGAAACATGTAATAAACACAGCTTACAGAGCATAGGGCACTTCCACTCATGGGCGTATAAATTGGGAAAACTAAAAATCAACAAGACACAGGCACCCCAAAGTTTCGGGCTGCTCTGTGTACAAGAACCTCCACTTAGGTACACCTTAAACATGCCAGGAAAGAGAAAAATGGATAAAGAAGTTGTGGTACTTAGGCACAATGGAATATCACTCAGCCATGAAATCAATGTCATAAGGCTAGTAGCAGCATGATGAGTGGATTTAGGGACGAGGATTCTAAGTGAAATAAGTCACACAGAAAAAGACACTTATCCTAAGATATCACTTATAGAGGGCATGTCAAAATCGCTACACTTGAACTGAATTACAAAACAGAACAGAGTCACATATTTAGAAGACACACTATGGCTGCTGAACGGGAAAGGTGAGGTGGGGTGATGCATAAAACAAGGGTTTGAAATTAGCTCCCATACCGTTCCATAAGCCAAATATGTAACAGACAAGACCTCCTCCCTGCTCAGTGAACTGGACTCAACACCCCCTATTCACCGCACAAGAATATATCTGACTAGCAAGAATCTTAAAACCTATGTATTGATATCTCTCTGGAGTTGAATCAAGAGGGTGTAAAGCGGCATAAACACAGCAGGGAAAAGCAGCTCAACCCCATTATCAAAATAAATTACTTAAAATGAACGCCATAAAACAAAGACAGTGAAAGAGAGAGAAATTCTTACAAATCCGTTCGGAGGCTCTGATGCAACCTGGATTGACCATATCTAGACCCACAGCTGGATGAGACATAAGGCTGGACACTCTTGGGGCTGAGAGGTTTGGTGAGGTTGGGTGAGGAAACGCAGACCCTTTAAAGTAATACCGCGGGGTACCCACCCCATGGGTCCCAAATCTCCAGGTTCAAGGGCATCTTCCTACATTGAAAACGTGCATGGGAAACCCAGAAAATGGTACAGCGTGTGATCGGGAAAGGTTTCTAAAACGCACCTCATTTCTCCTCTCCTTGTGCTCGGGTTCGCCATTGCAGCCGCTTTACTAACAATCTCCCTACTTGGAGAATCAGCACCTTGAAGCTCCTGTTTGTTTCGTACAGGTTGCAATTTGTCCTGAGGATGAACGGGAAGAGGGGGAACCAACGAGAGACTAGCTCTAGGTGTTGGGACAGGCACAGGTCACTCTATTTCCCCATCAGGAAGAAGAATGAAGCACAGGCTCAGCCTGCCCCCCGGAACCAGAATAGGGCCTGAAGCAATCCTGCGCTTTTGCGGCCAGCTCCCAAAAAAGTTAGTTGACAAATGGAGCTCAGGGCCACTGCAATTCACAAACCTGCAGAGTTATCAATGATAACTCTCGTCCACAAATATATTGAGGGAAGGCAATGAAGAGGATTTGAAAGCAAGGCAGAATTGCAGGAAACAGATTTCAGGAGGTAGATTCGACTCGCCTTTAAAGCACATGAAAAGCGGCAAAACGTTGACAATGATGCCCTTGGCCAAAAAGGGCGTATGCGTTTTTTCCTGAATATATTCAGGAAAAAACGCATACGCCCTTTTTGGCCAACCAAGCAAGCCGGAAGTGCAAATCAGCACTACAAAGAAGTCTCGCTGGCCATCGGTCAAAAGGGCCATGCTGCCAAAAGTGTAAACAACAGAAATTCAGGACAGGCCATGGAGACATGGGAGCCTTGCTACGCTGATGGGCAGGATGCCAATTGCCAACAGCCACTCTGGAGAAGTGTACGGTGTGTCCTGAAACATGTAATAAACACAGCTTACAGAGCATAGGGCACTTCCACTCATGGGCGTATAAATTGGGAAAACTACAAATCAACAAGACACAGGCACCCCAAAGTTTCGGGCTGCTCTGTGTACAAGAACCTCCACTTAGGTACACCTTAAACATGCCAGGAAAGAGAAAAATGGATAAAGAAGTTGTGGTACTTAGGCACAATGGAATATCACTCAGCCATGAAATCAATGTCATAAGGCTAGTAGCAGCATGATGAGTGGATTTAGGGACGAGGATTCTAAGTGAAATAAGTCACACAGAAAAAGACACTTATCCTAAGATATCACTTATAGAGGGCATGTCAAAATCGCTACACTTGAACTGAATTACAAAACAGAACAGAGTCACATATTTAGAAGACACACTATGGCTGCTGAACGGGAAAGGTGAGGTGGGGTGATGCATAAAACAAGGGTTTGAAATTAGCTCCCATACCGTTCCATAAGCCAAATATGTAACAGACAAGACCTCCTCCCTGCTCAGTGAACTGGACTCAACACCCCCTATTCACCGCACAAGAATATATCTGACTAGCAAGAATCTTAAAACCTATGTATTGATATCTCTCTGGAGTTGAATCAAGAGGGTGTAAAGCGGCATAAACACAGCAGGGAAAAGCAGCTCAACCCCATTATCAAAATAAATTACTTAAAATGAACGCCATAAAACAAAGACAGTGAAAGAGAGAGAAATTCTTACAAATCCGTTCGGAGGCTCTGATGCAACCTGGATTGACCATATCTAGACCCACAGCTGGATGAGACATAAGGCTGGACACTCTTGGGGCTGAGAGGTTTGGTGAGGTTGGGTGAGGAAACGCAGACCCTTTAAAGTAATACCGCGGGGTACCCACCCCATGGGTCCCAAATCTCCAGGTTCAAGGGCATCTTCCTACATTGAAAACGTGCATGGGAAACCCAGAAAATGGTACAGCGTGTGATCGGGAAAGGTTTCTAAAACGCACCTCATTTCTCCTCTCCTTGTGCTCGGGTTCGCCATTGCAGCCGCTTTACTAACAATCTCCCTACTTGGAGAATCAGCACCTTGAAGCTCCTGTTTGTTTCGTACAGGTTGCAATTTGTCCTGAGGATGAACGGGAAGAGGGGGAACCAACGAGAGACTAGCTCTAGGTGTTGGGACAGGCACAGGTCACTCTATTTCCCCATCAGGAAGAAGAATGAAGCACAGGCTCAGCCTGCCCCCCGGAACCAGAATAGGGCCTGAAGCAATCCTGCGCTTTTGCGGCCAGCTCCCAAAAAAGTTAGTTGACAAATGGAGCTCAGGGCCACTGCAATTCACAAACCTGCAGAGTTATCAATGATAACTCTCGTCCACAAATATATTGAGGGAAGGCAACGAAGAGGATTTGAAAGCAAGGCAGAATTGCAGGAAACAGATTTCAGGAGGTAGATTCGACTCGCCTTTAAAGCACATGAAAAGCGGCAAAACGTTGACAATGATGCCCTTGGCCAAAAAGGGCGTATGCGTTTTTTCCTGAATATATTCAGGAAAAAACGCATACGCCCTTTTTGGCCAACCAAGCAAGCCGGAAGTGCAAATCAGCACTACAAAGAAGTCTCGCTTGCCATCGGTCAAAAGGGCCATGCTGCCAAAAGTGTAAACAAGAGAAATTCAGGACAGGCCATGGAGACATGGGAGCCTTGCTACGCTGATGGGCAGGATGCCAATTGCCAACAGCCACTCTGGAGAAGTGTACGGTGTGTCCTGAAACATGTAATAAACACAGCTTACAGAGCATAGGGCACTTCCACTCATGGGCGTATAAATTGGGAAAACTACAAATCAACAAGACACAGGCACCCCAAAGTTTCGGGCTGCTCTGTGTACAAGAACCTCCACTTAGGTACACCTTAAACATGCCAGGAAAGAGAAAAATGGATAAAGAAGTTGTGGTACTTAGGCACAATGGAATATCACTCAGCCATGAAATCAATGTCATAAGGCTAGTAGCAGCATGATGAGTGGATTTAGGGACGAGGATTCTAAGTGAAATAAGTCACACAGAAAAAGACACTTATCCTAAGATATCACTTATAGAGGGCATGTCAAAATCGCTACACTTGAACTGAATTACAAAACAGAACAGAGTCACATATTTAGAAGACACACTATGGCTGCTGAACGGGAAAGGTGAGGTGGGGTGATGCATAAAACAAGGGTTTGAAATTAGCTCCCATACCGTTCCATAAGCCAAATATGTAACAGACAAGACCTCCTCCCTGCTCAGTGAACTGGACTCAACACCCCCTATTCACCGCACAAGAATATATCTGACTAGCAAGAATCTTAAAACCTATGTATTGATATCTCTCTGGAGTTGAATCAAGAGGGTGTAAAGCGGCATAAACACAGCAGGGAAAAGCAGCTCAACCCCATTATCAAAATAAATTACTTAAAATGAACGCCATAAAACAAAGACAGTGAAAGAGAGAGAAATTCTTACAAATCCGTTCGGAGGCTCTGATGCAACCTGGATTGACCATATCTAGACCCACAGCTGGATGAGACATAAGGCTGGACACTCTTGGGGCTGAGAGGTTTGGTGAGGTTGGGTGAGGAAACGCAGACCCTTTAAAGTAATACCGCGGGGTACCCACCCCATGGGTCCCAAATCTCCAGGTTCAAGGGCATCTTCCTACATTGAAAACGTGCATGGGAAACCCAGAAGATGGTACAGCGTGTGATCGGGAAAGGTTTCTAAAACGCACCTCATTTCTCCTCTCCTTGTGCTCGGGTTCGCCATTCCAGCCGCTTTACTAACAATCTCCCTACGTGGAGAATCAGCACCTGGAACCTCCTGTTTGTTTCGTACAGGTTGCAATTTGTCCTGAGGATGGACGGGAAGACGGGGAACCAATGAGAGACTAGCTCTAGGTGTTGGGACAGGCACAGGTCACTCTATTTCCCCATCAGGAAGAAGAATGAAGCACAGGCTCAGCCTGCCCCCCGGAACCAGAATAGGGCCTGAAGCAATCCTGCGCTTTTGCGGCCAGCTCCCAAAAAAGTGAGTTGACAAATGGAGCTCAGGGCCACTGCAATTCACAAACCTGCAGAGTTATCAATGATAACTCTCGTCCACAAATATATTGAGGGAAGGCAACGAAGAGGATTTGAAAGCAAGGCAGAATTGCAGGAAACAGATTTCAGGAGGTAGATTCGACTCGCCTTTAAAGCACATGAAAAGCAGCAAAACGTTGACAATGATGCCCTTGGCCAAAAAGGGCGTATGCGTTTTTTCCTGAATATATTCAGGAAAAAACGCATACGCCCTTTTTGGCCAACCAGCAAGCCGGAAGTGCAAATCAGCACTACAAAGAAGTCTCGCTGGCCATCGTTCAAAAGGGCCATGCTGCCAAAAGTGTAAAAACCAGAAATTCAGGACAGGCCATGGAGACGTGGGAGCCTTGCTACGCTGATGGGCAGGATGCCAATTGCCAACAGGCACTCTGGAGAAGTGTACGGTGTGTCCTGAAACATGTAATAAACACAGCTTACAGAGCATAGGGCACTTCCACTCATGGGCGTATAAATTGGGAAAACTACAAATCAACAAGACACAGGCACCCCAAAGTTTCGGGCTGCTCTGTGTACAAGAACCTCCACTTAGGTACACCTTAAACATGCCAGGAAAGAGAAAAATGGATAAAGAAGTTGTGGTACTTAGGCACAATGGAATATCACTCAGCCATGAAATCAATGTCATAAGGCTAGTAGCAGCATGATGAGTGGATTTAGGGACGAGGATTCTAAGTGAAATAAGTCACACAGAAAAAGACACTTATCCTAAGATATCACTTATAGAGGGCATGTCAAAATCGCTACACTTGAACTGAATTACAAAACAGAACAGAGTCACACATTTAGAAGACACACTATGGCTGCTTAACGGGAAAGGTGAGGTGGGGTGATGCATAAAACAAGGGTTTGAAATTAGCTCCCATACCGTTCCATAAGCCAAATATGTAACAGACAAGACCTCCTCCCTGCTCAGTGAACTGGACTCAACACCCCCTATTCACCGCACAAGAATATATCTGACTAGCAAGAATCTTAAAACCTATGTATTGATATCTCTCTGGAGTTGAATCAAGAGGGTGTAAAGCGGCATAAACACAGCAGGGAAAAGCAGCTCAACCTCATTATCAAAATAAATTACTTAAAATGAACGCCATAAAACAAAGACAGTGAAAGAGAGAGAAATTCTTACAAAATCCGTTCGGAGGCTCTGATGCAACCTGGATTGACCATATCTAGACCCACAGCTGGATGAGACATAAGGCTGGACACTCTTGGGGCTGAGAGGTTTGGTGAGGTTGGGTGAGGAAACGCAGACCCTTTAAAGTAATACCGCGGGGTACCCACCCCATGGGTCCCAAATCTCCAGGTTCAAGGGCATCTTCCTACATTGAAAACGTGCATGGGAAACCCAGAAAATGGTACAGCGTGTGATCGGGAAAGGTTTCTAAAACGCACCTCATTTCTCCTCTCCTTGTGCTCGGGTTCGCCATTGCAGCCGCTTTACTAACAATCTCCCTACTTGGAGAATCAGCACCTTGAAGCTCCTGTTTGTTTCGTACAGGTTGCAATTTGTCCTGAGGATGAACGGGAAGAGGGGGAACCAACGAGAGACTAGCTCTAGGTGTTGGGACAGGCACAGGTCACTCTATTTCCCCATCAGGAAGAAGAATGAAGCACAGGCTCAGCCTGCCCCCCGGAACCAGAATAGGGCCTGAAGCAATCCTGCGCTTTTGCGGCCAGCTCCCAAAAAAGTTAGTTGACAAATGGAGCTCAGGGCCACTGCAATTCACAAACCTGCAGAGTTATAAATGATAACTCTCGTCCACAAATATATTGAGGGAAGGCAATGAAGAGGATTTGAAAGCAAGGCAGAATTGCAGGAAACAGATTTCAGGAGGTAGATTCGACTCGCCTTTAAAGCACATGAAAAGCGGCAAAACGTTGACAATGATGCCCTTGGCCAAAAAGGGCGTATGCGTTTTTTCCTGAATATATTCAGGAAAAAACGCATACGCCCTTTTTGGCCAACCAAGCAAGCCGGAAGTGCAAATCAGCACTACAAAGAAGTCTCGCTTGCCATCGGTCAAAAGGGCCATGCTGCCAAAAGTGTAAACAACAGAAATTCAGGACAGGCCATGGAGACATGGGAGCCTTGCTACGCTGATGGGCAGGATGCCAATTGCCAACAGCCACTCTGGAGAAGTGTACGGTGTGTCCTGAAACATGTAATAAACACAGCTTACAGAGCATAGGGCACTTCCACTCATGGGCGTATAAATTGGGAAAACTACAAATCAACAAGACACAGGCACCCCAAAGTTTCGGGCTGCTCTGTGTACAAGAACCTCCACTTAGGTACACCTTAAACATGCCAGGAAAGAGAAAAATGGATAAAGAAGTTGTGGTACTTAGGGACAATGGAATATCACTCAGCCATGAAATCAATGTCATAAGGCTAGTAGCAGCATGATGAGTGGATTTAGGGACGAGGATTCTAAGTGAAATAAGTCACACACAAAAAGACACTTATCCTAAGATATCACTTATAGAGGGCATGTCAAAATCGCTACACTTGAACTGAATTACAAAACAGAACAGAGTCACATATTTAGAAGACACACTATGGCTGCTGAACGGGAAAGGTGAGGTGGGGTGATGCATAAAACAAGGGTTTGAAATTAGCTCCCATACGGTTCCATAAGCCAAATATGTAACAGACAAGACCTCCTCCCTGCTCAGTGAACTGGACTCAACACCCCCTATTCACCGCACAAGAATATATCTGACTAGCAAGAATCTTAAAACCTATGTATTGATATCTCTATGGAGTTGAATCAAGAGGGTGTAAAGCGGCATAAACACAGCAGGGAAAAGCAGCTCAACCCCATTATCAAAATAAATTACTTAAAATGAACGCCATAAAACAAAGACAGTGAAAGAGAGAGAAATTCTTACAAAATCCGTTCGGAGGCTCTGATGCAACCTGGATTGACCATATCTAGACCCACAGCTGGATGAGACATAAGGCTGGACACTCTTGGGGCTGAGAGGTTTGGTGAGGTTGGGTGAGGAAACGCAGACCCTTTAAAGTAATACCGCGGGGTACCCACCCCATGGGTCCCAAATCTCCAGGTTCAAGGGCATCTTCCTACATTGAAAACGTGCATGGGAAACCCAGAAGATGGTACAGCGTGTGATCGGGAAAGGTTTCTAAAACGCACCTCATTTCTCCTCTCCTTGTGCTCGGGTTCGCCATTGCAGCCGCTTTACTAACAATCTCCCTACTTGGAGAATCAGCACCTTGAAGCTCCTGTTTGTTTCGTACAGGTTGCAATTTGTCCTGAGGATGAACGGGAAGAGGGGGAACCAACGAGAGACTAGCTCTAGGTGTTGGGACAGGCACAGGTCACTCTATTTCCCCATCAGGAAGAAGAATGAAGCACAGGCTCAGCCTGCCCCCCGGAACCAGAATAGGGCCTGAAGCAATCCTGCGCTTTTGCGGCCAGCTCCCAAAAAAGCGAGTTGACAAATGGAGCTCAGGGCCACTGCAATTCACAAACCTGCAGAGTTATCAATGATAACTCTCGTCCACAAATATATTGAGGGAAGGCAACGAAGAGGATTTGAAAGCAAGGCAGAATTGCAGGAAACAGATTTCAGGAGGTAGATTCGACTCGCCTTTAAAGCACATGAAAAGCAGCAAAACGTTGACAATGATGCCCTTGGCCAAAAAGGGCGTATGCGTTTTTTCCTGAATATATTCAGGAAAAAACGCATACGCCCTTTTTGGCCAACCAAGCAAGCCGGAAGTGCAAATCAGCACTACAAAGAAGTCTCGCTTGCCATCGGTCAAAAGGGCCATGCTGCCAAAAGTGTAAAAACCAGAAATTCAGGACAGGCCATGGAGACATGGGAGCCTTGCTACGCTGATGGGCAGGATGCCAATTGCCAACAGCTACTCTGGAGAAGTGTACGGTGTGTCCTGAAACATGTAATAAACACAGCTTACAGAGCATAGGGCACTTCCACTCATGGGCGTATAAATTGGGAAAACTACAAATCAACAAGACACAGGCACCCCAAAGTTTCGGGCTGCTCTGTGTACAAGAACCTCCACTTAGGTACACCTTAAACATGCCAGGAAAGAGAAAAATGGATAAAGAAGTTGTGGTACTTAGGCACAATGGAATATCACTCAGCCATGAAATCAATGTCATAAGGCTAGTAGCAGCATGATGAGTGCATTTAGGGACGAGGATTCTAAGTGAAATAAGTCACACAGAAAAAGACACTTATCCTAAGATATCACTTATAGAGGGCATGTCAAAATCGCTACACTTGAACTGAATTACAAAACAGAACAGAGTCACATATTTAGAAGACACACTATGGCTGCTTAACGGGAAAGGTGAGGTGGGGTGATGCATAAAACAAGGGTTTGAAATTAGCTCCCATACCGTTCCATAAGCCAAATATGTAACAGACAAGACCTCCTCCCTGCTCAGTGAACTGGACTCAACACCCCCTATTCACCGCACAAGAATATATCTGACTAGCAAGAATCTTAAAACCTATGTATTGATATCTCTCTGGAGTTGAATCAAGAGGGTGTAAAGCGGCATAAACACAGCAGGGAAAAGCAGCTCAACCCCATTATCAAAATAAATTACTTAAAATGAACGCCATAAAACAAAGACAGTGAAAGAGAGAGAAATTCTTACAAAATCCGTTCGGAGGCTCTGATGCAACCTGGATTGACCATATCTAGACCCACAGCTGGATGAGACATAAGGCTGGACACTCTTGGGGCTGAGAGGTTTGGTGAGGTTGGGTGAGGAAACGCAGACCCTTTAAAGTAATACCGCGGGGTACCCACCCCATGGATCCCAAATCTCCAGGTTCAAGGGCATCTTCCTACATTGAAAACGTGCATGGGAAACCCAGAAGATGGTACAGCGTGTGATCGGGAAAGGTTTCTAAAACGCACCTCATTTCTCCTCTCCTTGTGCTCGGGTTCGCCATTCCAGCCGCTTTACTAACAATCTCCCTACTTGGAGAATCAGCACCTTGAAGCTCCTGTTTGTTTCGTACAGGTTGCAATTTGTCCTGAGGATGAACGGGAAGAGGGGGAACCAACGAGAGACTAGCTCTAGGTGTTGGGACAGGCACAGGTCACTCTATTTCCCCATCAGGAAGAAGAATGAAGCACAGGCTCAGCCTGCCCCCCGGAACCAGAATAGGGCCTGAAGCAATCCTGCGCTTTTGCGGCCAGCTCCCAAAAAAGCGAGTTGACAAATGGAGCTCAGGGCCACTGCAATTCACAAACCTGCAGAGTTATCAATGATAACTCTCGTCCACAAATATATTGAGGGAAGGCAACGAAGAGGATTTGAAAGCAAGGCAGAATTGCAGGAAACAGATTTCAGGAGGTAGATTCGACTCGCCTTTAAAGCACATGAAAAGCGGCAAAACGTTGACAATGATGCCCTTGGCCAAAAAGGGCGTATGCGTTTTTTCCTGAATATATTCAGGAAAAAACGCATACGCCCTTTTTGGCCAACCAAGCAAGCCGGAAGTGCAAATCAGCACTACAAAGAAGTCTCGCTTGCCATCGGTCAAAAGGGCCACGCTGCAAAAAGAGTAAACACCAGAAATGCAGGACAGGCCATGGAGACATGGGAGACTTGCTAGGCTGAGGGGTGGGATGTCAATTGCCAACAGCCACTCTGGAGAAGTGTACGGTGTGTCCTGAAACATGTAATAAACACAGCTTACAGAGCATAGGGCACTTCCACTCATGGGCGTATAAATTGGGAAAACTAAAAATCAACAAGACACAGGCACCCCAAAGTTTCGGGCTGCTCTGTGTACAAGAACCTCCACTTAGGTACACCTTAAACATGCCAGGAAAGAGAAAAATGGATAAAGAAGTTGTGGTACTTAGGCACAATGGAATATCACTCAGCCATGAAATCAATGTCATAAGGCTAGTAGCAGCATGATGAGTGGATTTAGGGACGAGGATTCTAAGTGAAATAAGTCACACAGAAAAAGACACTTATCCTAAGATATCACTTATAGAGGGCATGTCAAAATCGCTACACTTGAACTGAATTACAAAACAGAACAGAGTCACATATTTAGAAGACACACTATGGCTGCTTAACGGGAAAGGTGAGGTGGGGTGATGCATAAAACAAGGGTTTGAAATTAGCTCCCATACCGTTCCATAAGCCAAATATGTAACAGACAAGACCTCCTCCCTGCTCAGTGAACTGGACTCAACACCCCCTATTCACCGCACAAGAATATATCTGACTAGCAAGAATCTTAAAACCTATGTATTGATATCTCTCTGGAGTTGAATCAAGAGGGTGTAAAGCGGCATAAACACAGCAGGGAAAAGCAGCTCAACCCCATTATCAAAATAAATTACTTAAAATGAACGCCATAAAACAAAGACAGTGAAAGAGAGAGAAATTCTTACAAATCCGTTCGGAGGCTCTGATGCAACCTGGATTGACCATATCTAGACCCACAGCTGGATGAGACATAAGGCTGGACACTCTTGGGGCTGAGAGGTTTGGTGAGGTTGGGTGAGGAAACGCAGACCCTTTAAAGTAATACCGCGGGGTACCCACCCCATGGGTCCCAAATCTCCAGGTTCAAGGGCATCTTCCTACATTGAAAACGTGCATGGGAAACCCAGAAAATGGTACAGCGTGTGATCGGGAAAGGTTTCTAAAACGCACCTCATTTCTCCTCTCCTTGTGCTCGGGTTCGCCATTGCAGCCGCTTTACTAACAATCTCCCTACTTGGAGAATCAGCACCTTGAAGCTCCTGTTTGTTTCGTACAGGTTGCAATTTGTCCTGAGGATGAACGGGAAGAGGGGGAACCAACGAGAGACTAGCTCTAGGTGTTGGGACAGGCACAGGTCACTCTATTTCCCCATCAGGAAGAAGAATGAAGCACAGGCTCAGCCTGCCCCCCGGAACCAGAATAGGGCCTGAAGCAATCCTGCGCTTTTGCGGCCAGCTCCCAAAAAAGTTAGTTGACAAATGGAGCTCAGGGCCACTGCAATTCACAAACCTGCAGAGTTATCAATGATAACTCTCGTCCACAAATATATTGAGGGAAGGCAATGAAGAGGATTTGAAAGCAAGGCAGAATTGCAGGAAACAGATTTCAGGAGGTAGATTCGACTCGCCTTTAAAGCACATGAAAAGCGGCAAAACGTTGACAATGATGCCCTTGGCCAAAAAGGGCGTATGCGTTTTTTCCTGAATATATTCAGGAAAAAACGCATACGCCCTTTTTGGCCAACCAAGCAAGCCGGAAGTGCAAATCAGCACTACAAAGAAGTCTCGCTGGCCATCGGTCAAAAGGGCCATGCTGCCAAAAGTGTAAACAACAGAAATTCAGGACAGGCCATGGAGACATGGGAGCCTTGCTACGCTGATGGGCAGGATGCCAATTGCCAACAGCCACTCTGGAGAAGTGTACGGTGTGTCCTGAAACATGTAATAAACACAGCTTACAGAGCATAGGGCACTTCCACTCATGGGCGTATAAATTGGGAAAACTACAAATCAACAAGACACAGGCACCCCAAAGTTTCGGGCTGCTCTGTGTACAAGAACCTCCACTTAGGTACACCTTAAACATGCCAGGAAAGAGAAAAATGGATAAAGAAGTTGTGGTACTTAGGCACAATGGAATATCACTCAGCCATGAAATCAATGTCATAAGGCTAGTAGCAGCATGATGAGTGGATTTAGGGACGAGGATTCTAAGTGAAATAAGTCACACAGAAAAAGACACTTATCCTAAGATATCACTTATAGAGGGCATGTCAAAATCGCTACACTTGAACTGAATTACAAAACAGAACAGAGTCACATATTTAGAAGACACACTATGGCTGCTGAACGGGAAAGGTGAGGTGGGGTGATGCATAAAACAAGGGTTTGAAATTAGCTCCCATACCGTTCCATAAGCCAAATATGTAACAGACAAGACCTCCTCCCTGCTCAGTGAACTGGACTCAACACCCCCTATTCACCGCACAAGAATATATCTGACTAGCAAGAATCTTAAAACCTATGTATTGATATCTCTCTGGAGTTGAATCAAGAGGGTGTAAAGCGGCATAAACACAGCAGGGAAAAGCAGCTCAACCCCATTATCAAAATAAATTACTTAAAATGAACGCCATAAAACAAAGACAGTGAAAGAGAGAGAAATTCTTACAAATCCGTTCGGAGGCTCTGATGCAACCTGGATTGACCATATCTAGACCCACAGCTGGATGAGACATAAGGCTGGACACTCTTGGGGCTGAGAGGTTTGGTGAGGTTGGGTGAGGAAACGCAGACCCTTTAAAGTAATACCGCGGGGTACCCACCCCATGGGTCCCAAATCTCCAGGTTCAAGGGCATCTTCCTACATTGAAAACGTGCATGGGAAACCCAGAAAATGGTACAGCGTGTGATCGGGAAAGGTTTCTAAAACGCACCTCATTTCTCCTCTCCTTGTGCTCGGGTTCGCCATTGCAGCCGCTTTACTAACAATCTCCCTACTTGGAGAATCAGCACCTTGAAGCTCCTGTTTGTTTCGTACAGGTTGCAATTTGTCCTGAGGATGAACGGGAAGAGGGGGAACCAACGAGAGACTAGCTCTAGGTGTTGGGACAGGCACAGGTCACTCTATTTCCCCATCAGGAAGAAGAATGAAGCACAGGCTCAGCCTGCCCCCCGGAACCAGAATAGGGCCTGAAGCAATCCTGCGCTTTTGCGGCCAGCTCCCAAAAAAGTTAGTTGACAAATGGAGCTCAGGGCCACTGCAATTCACAAACCTGCAGAGTTATCAATGATAACTCTCGTCCACAAATATATTGAGGGAAGGCAATGAAGAGGATTTGAAAGCAAGGCAGAATTGCAGGAAACAGATTTCAGGAGGTAGATTCGACTCGCCTTTAAAGCACATGAAAAGCGGCAAAACGTTGACAATGATGCCCTTGGCCAAAAAGGGCGTATGCGTTTTTTCCTGAATATATTCAGGAAAAAACGCATACGCCCTTTTTGGCCAACCAAGCAAGCCGGAAGTGCAAATCAGCACTACAAAGAAGTCTCGCTTGCCATCGGTCAAAAGGGCCATGCTGCCAAAAGTGTAAACAACAGAAATTCAGGACAGGCCATGGAGACATGGGAGCCTTGCTACGCTGATGGGCAGGATGCCAATTGCCAACAGCCACTCTGGAGAAGTGTACGGTGTGTCCTGAAACATGTAATAAACACAGCTTACAGAGCATAGGGCACTTCCACTCATGGGCGTATAAATTGGGAAAACTACAAATCAACAAGACACAGGCACCCCAAAGTTTCGGGCTGCTCTGTGTACAAGAACCTCCACTTAGGTACACCTTAAACATGCCAGGAAAGAGAAAAATGGATAAAGAAGTTGTGGTACTTAGGCACAATGGAATATCACTCAGCCATGAAATCAATGTCATAAGGCTAGTAGCAGCATGATGAGTGGATTTAGGGACGAGGATTCTAAGTGAAATAAGTCACACAGAAAAAGACACTTATCCTAAGATATCACTTATAGAGGGCATGTCAAAATCGCTACACTTGAACTGAATTACAAAACAGAACAGAGTCACATATTTAGAAGACACACTATGGCTGCTGAACGGGAAAGGTGAGGTGGGGTGATGCATAAAACAAGGGTTTGAAATTAGCTCCCATACCGTTCCATAAGCCAAATATGTAACAGACAAGACCTCCTCCCTGCTCAGTGAACTGGACTCAACACCCCCTATTCACCGCACAAGAATATATCTGACTAGCAAGAATCTTAAAACCTATGTATTGATATCTCTCTGGAGTTGAATCAAGAGGGTGTAAAGCGGCATAAACACAGCAGGGAAAAGCAGCTCAACCCCATTATCAAAATAAATTACTTAAAATGAACGCCATAAAACAAAGACAGTGAAAGAGAGAGAAATTCTTACAAATCCGTTCGGAGGCTCTGATGCAACCTGGATTGACCATATCTAGACCCACAGCTGGATGAGACATAAGGCTGGACACTCTTGGGGCTGAGAGGTTTGGTGAGGTTGGGTGAGGAAACGCAGACCCTTTAAAGTAATACCGCGGGGTACCCACCCCATGGGTCCCAAATCTCCAGGTTCAAGGGCATCTTCCTACATTGAAAACGTGCATGGGAAACCCAGAAGATGGTACAGCGTGTGATCGGGAAAGGTTTCTAAAACGCACCTCATTTCTCCTCTCCTTGTGCTCGGGTTCGCCATTCCAGCCGCTTTACTAACAATCTCCCTACGTGGAGAATCAGCACCTGGAACCTCCTGTTTGTTTCGTACAGGTTGCAATTTGTCCTGAGGATGGACGGGAAGACGGGGAACCAATGAGAGACTAGCTCTAGGTGTTGGGACAGGCACAGGTCACTCTATTTCCCCATCAGGAAGAAGAATGAAGCACAGGCTCAGCCTGCCCCCCGGAACCAGAATAGGGCCTGAAGCAATCCTGCGCTTTTGCGGCCAGCTCCCAAAAAAGTGAGTTGACAAATGGAGCTCAGGGCCACTGCAATTCACAAACCTGCAGAGTTATCAATGATAACTCTCGTCCACAAATATATTGAGGGAAGGCAACGAAGAGGATTTGAAAGCAAGGCAGAATTGCAGGAAACAGATTTCAGGAGGTAGATTCGACTCGCCTTTAAAGCACATGAAAAGCAGCAAAACGTTGACAATGATGCCCTTGGCCAAAAAGGGCGTATGCGTTTTTTCCTGAATATATTCAGGAAAAAACGCATACGCCCTTTTTGGCCAACCAGCAAGCCGGAAGTGCAAATCAGCACTACAAAGAAGTCTCGCTGGCCATCGTTCAAAAGGGCCATGCTGCCAAAAGTGTAAAAACCAGAAATTCAGGACAGG
Source organism: Eubalaena glacialis (assembly GCF_028564815.1). Lineage (NCBI taxonomy): Eukaryota > Metazoa > Chordata > Mammalia > Artiodactyla > Balaenidae > Eubalaena > Eubalaena glacialis. Next base: position 68,698 of record NW_026871410.1, read on the forward strand.
CCATGGAGACGTGGGAGCCTTGCTACGCTGATGGGCAGGATGCCAATTGCCAACAGGCACTCTGGAGAAGTGTACGGTGTGTCCTGAAACATGTAATAAACACAGCTTACAGAGCATAGGGCACTTCCACTCATGGGCGTATAAATTGGGAAAACTAAAAATCAACAAGACACAGGCACCCCAAAGTTTCGGGCTGCTCTGTGTACAAGAACCTCCACTTAGGTACACCTTAAACATGCCAGGAAAGAGAAAAATGGATAAAGAAGTTGTGGTACTTAGGCACAATGGAATATCACTCAGCCATGAAATCAATGTCATAAGGCTAGTAGCAGCATGATGAGTGGATTTAGGGACGAGGATTCTAAGTGAAATAAGTCACACAGAAAAAGACACTTATCCTAAGATATCACTTATAGAGGGCATGTCAAAATCGCTACACTTGAACTGAATTACAAAACAGAACAGAGTCACACATTTAGAAGACACACTATGGCTGCTTAACGGGAAAGGTGAGGTGGGGTGATGCATAAAACAAGGGTTTGAAATTAGCTCCCATACCGTTCCATAAGCCAAATATGTAACAGACAAGACCTCCTCCCTGCTCAGTGAACTGGACTCAACACCCCCTATTCACCGCACAAGAATATATCTGACTAGCAAGAATCTTAAAACCTATGTATTGATATCTCTCTGGAGTTGAATCAAGAGGGTGTAAAGCGGCATAAACACAGCAGGGAAAAGCAGCTCAACCTCATTATCAAAATAAATTACTTAAAATGAACGCCATAAAACAAAGACAGTGAAAGAGAGAGAAATTCTTACAAAATCCGTTCGGAGGCTCTGATGCAACCTGGATTGACCATATCTAGACCCACAGCTGGATGAGACATAAGGCTGGACACTCTTGGGGCTGAGAGGTTTGGTGAGGTTGGGTGAGGAAACGCAGACCCTTTAAAGTAATACCGCGGGGTACCCACCCCATGGGTCCCAAATCTCCAGGTTCAAGGGCATCTTCCTACATTGAAAACGTGCATGGGAAACCCAGAAAATGGTACAGCGTGTGATCGGGAAAGGTTTCTAAAACGCACCTCATTTCTCCTCTCCTTGTGCTCGGGTTCGCCATTGCAGCCGCTTTACTAACAATCTCCCTACTTGGAGAATCAGCACCTTGAAGCTCCTGTTTGTTTCGTACAGGTTGCAATTTGTCCTGAGGATGAACGGGAAGAGGGGGAACCAACGAGAGACTAGCTCTAGGTGTTGGGACAGGCACAGGTCACTCTATTTCCCCATCAGGAAGAAGAATGAAGCACAGGCTCAGCCTGCCCCCCGGAACCAGAATAGGGCCTGAAGCAATCCTGCGCTTTTGCGGCCAGCTCCCAAAAAAGTTAGTTGACAAATGGAGCTCAGGGCCACTGCAATTCACAAACCTGCAGAGTTATCAATGATAACTCTCGTCCACAAATATATTGAGGGAAGGCAATGAAGAGGATTTGAAAGCAAGGCAGAATTGCAGGAAACAGATTTCAGGAGGTAGATTCGACTCGCCTTTAAAGCACATGAAAAGCAGCAAAACGTTGACAATGATGCCCTTGGCCAAAAAGGGCGTATGCGTTTTTTCCTGAATATATTCAGGAAAAAACGCATACGCCCTTTTTGGCCAACCAAGCAAGCCGGAAGTGCAAATCAGCACTACAAAGAAGTCTCGCTTGCCATCGGTCAAAAGGGCCATGCTGCCAAAAGTGTAAACAACAGAAATTCAGGACAGGCCATGGAGACATGGGAGCCTTGCTACGCTGATGGGCAGGATGCCAATTGCCAACAGCCACTCTGGAGAAGTGTACGGTGTGTCCTGAAACATGTAATAAACACAGCTTACAGAGCATAGGGCACTTCCACTCATGGGCGTATAAATTGGGAAAACTAAAAATCAACAAGACACAGGCACCCCAAAGTTTCGGGCTGCTCTGTGTACAAGAACCTCCACTTAGGTACACCTTAAACATGCCAGGAAAGAGAAAAATGGATAAAGAAGTTGTGGTACTTAGGGACAATGGAATATCACTCAGCCATGAAATCAATGTCATAAGGCTAGTAGCAGCATGATGAGTGGATTTAGGGACGAGGATTCTAAGTGAAATAAGTCACACAGAAAAAGACACTTATCCTAAGATATCACTTATAGAGGGCATGTCAAAATCGCTACACTTGAACTGAATTACAAAACAGAACAGAGTCACATATTTAGAAGACACACTATGGCTGCTTAACGGGAAAGGTGAGGTGGGGTGATGCATAAAACAAGGGTTTGAAATTAGCTCCCATACCGTTCCATAAGCCAAATATGTAACAGACAAGACCTCCTCCCTGCTCAGTGAACTGGACTCAACACCCCCTATTCACCGCACAAGAATATATCTGACTAGCAAGAATCTTAAAACCTATGTATTGATATCTCTCTGGAGTTGAATCAAGAGGGTGTAAAGCGGCATAAACACAGCAGGGAAAAGCAGCTCAACCCCATTATCAAAATAAATTACTTAAAATGAACGCCATAAAACAAAGACAGTGAAAGAGAGAGAAATTCTTACAAAATCCGTTCGGAGGCTCTGATGCAACCTGGATTGACCATATCTAGACCCACAGCTGGATGAGACATAAGGCTGGACACTCTTGGGGCTGAGAGGTTTGGTGAGGTTGGGTGAGGAAACGCAGACCCTTTAAAGTAATACCGGGGGGTACCCACCCTATGGGTCCCAAATCTCCAGGTTCAAGGGCATCTTCCTACATTGAAAACGTGCATGGGAAACCCAGAAGATGGTACAGCGTGTGATCGGGAAAGGTTTCTAAAACGCACCTCATTTCTCCTCTCCTTGTGCTCGGGTTCGCCATTGCAGCCGCTTTACTAACAATCTCCCTACTTGGAGAATCAGCACCTTGAAGCTCCTGTTTGTTTCGTACAGGTTGCAATTTGTCCTGAGGATGAACGGGAAGAGGGGGAACCAACGAGAGACTAGCTCTAGGTGTTGGGACAGGCACAGGTCACTCTATTTCCCCATCAGGAAGAAGAATGAAGCACAGGCTCAGCCTGCCCCCCGGAACCAGAATAGGGCCTGAAGCAATCCTGCGCTTTTGCGGCCAGCTCCCAAAAAAGCGAGTTGACAAATGGAGCTCAGGGCCACTGCAATTCACAAACCTGCAGAGTTATAAATGATAACTCTCGTCCACAAATATATTGAGGGAAGGCAACGAAGAGGATTTGAAAGCAAGGCAGAATTGCAGGAAACAGATTTCAGGAGGTAGATTCGACTCGCCTTTAAAGCACATGAAAAGCGGCAAAACGTTGACAATGATGCCCTTGGCCAAAAAGGGCGTATGCGTTTTTTCCTGAATATATTCAGGAAAAAACGCATACGCCCTTTTTGGCCAACCAAGCAAGCCGGAAGTGCAAATCAGCACTACAAAGAAGTCTCGCTTGCCATCGGTCAAAAGGGCCACGCTGCAAAAAGAGTAAACACCAGAAATGCAGGACAGGCCATGGAGACATGGGAGACTTGCTAGGCTGAGGGGTGGGATGTCAATTGCCAACAGCCACTCTGGAGAAGTGTACGGTGTGTCCTGAAACATGTAATAAACACAGCTTACAGAGCATAGGGCACTTCCACTCATGGGCGTATAAATTGGGAAAACTAAAAATCAACAAGACACAGGCACCCCAAAGTTTCGGGCTGCTCTGTGTACAAGAACCTCCACTTAGGTACACCTTAAACATGCCAGGAAAGAGAAAAATGGATAAAGAAGTTGTGGTACTTAGGCACAATGGAATATCACTCAGCCATGAAATCAATGTCATAAGGCTAGTAGCAGCATGATGAGTGGATTTAGGGACGAGGATTCTAAGTGAAATAAGTCACACAGAAAAAGACACTTATCCTAAGATATCACTTATAGAGGGCATGTCAAAATCGCTACACTTGAACTGAATTACAAAACAGAACAGAGTCACATATTTAGAAGACACACTATGGCTGCTTAACGGGAAAGGTGAGGTGGGGTGATGCATAAAACAAGGGTTTGAAATTAGCTCCCATACCGTTCCATAAGCCAAATATGTAACAGACAAGACCTCCTCCCTGCTCAGTGAACTGGACTCAACACCCCCTATTCACCGCACAAGAATATATCTGACTAGCAAGAATCTTAAAACCTATGTATTGATATCTCTCTGGAGTTGAATCAAGAGGGTGTAAAGCGGCATAAACACAGCAGGGAAAAGCAGCTCAACCTCATTATCAAAATAAATTACTTAAAATGAACGCCATAAAACAAAGACAGTGAAAGAGAGAGAAATTCTTACAAAATCCGTTCGGAGGCTCTGATGCAACCTGGATTGACCATATCTAGACCCACAGCTGGATGAGACATAAGGCTGGACACTCTTGGGGCTGAGAGGTTTGGTGAGGTTGGGTGAGGAAACGCAGACCCTTTAAAGTAATACCGCGGGGTACCCACCCCATGGGTCCCAAATCTCCAGGTTCAAGGGCATCTTCCTACATTGAAAACGTGCATGGGAAACCCAGAAGATGGTACAGCGTGTGATCGGGAAAGGTTTCTAAAACGCACCTCATTTCTCCTCTCCTTGTGCTCGGGTTCGCCATTCCAGCCGCTTTACTAACAATCTCCCTACTTGGAGAATCAGCACCTTGAAGCTCCTGTTTGTTTCGTACAGGTTGCAATTTGTCCTGAGGATGAACGGGAAGAGGGGGAACCAACGAGAGACTAGCTCTAGGTGTTGGGACAGGCACAGGTCACTCTATTTCCCCATCAGGAAGAAGAATGAAGCACAGGCTCAGCCTGCCCCCCGGAACCAGAATAGGGCCTGAAGCAATCCTGCGCTTTTGCGGCCAGCTCCCAAAAAAGCGAGTTGACAAATGGAGCTCAGGGCCACTGCAATTCACAAACCTGCAGAGTTATCAATGATAACTCTCGTCCACAAATATATTGAGGGAAGGCAACGAAGAGGATTTGAAAGCAAGGCAGAATTGCAGGAAACAGATTTCAGGAGGTAGATTCGACTCGCCTTTAAAGCACATGAAAAGCGGCAAAACGTTGACAATGATGCCCTTGGCCAAAAAGGGCGTATGCGTTTTTTCCTGAATATATTCAGGAAAAAACGCATACGCCCTTTTTGGCCAACCAAGCAAGCCGGAAGTGCAAATCAGCACTACAAAGAAGTCTCGCTTGCCATCGGTCAAAAGGGCCTCGCTGCAAAAAGAGTAAACACCAGAAATGCAGGACAGGCCATGGAGACATGGGAGACTTGATAGGCTGAGGGGTGGGATGTCAATTGCCAACAGCCACTCTGGAGAAGTGTACGGTGTGTCCTGAAACATGTAATAAACACAGCTTACAGAGCATAGGGCACTTCCACTCATGGGCGTATAAATTGGGAAAACTAAAAATCAACAAGACACAGGCACCCCAAAGTTTCGGGCTGCTCTGTGTACAAGAACCTCCACTTAGGTACACCTTAAACATGCCAGGAAAGAGAAAAATGGATAAAGAAGTTGTGGTACTTAGGCACAATGGAATATCACTCAGCCATGAAATCAATGTCATAAGGCTAGTAGCAGCATGATGAGTGGATTTAGGGACGAGGATTCTAAGTGAAATAAGTCACACAGAAAAAGACACTTATCCTAAGATATCACTTATAGAGGGCATGTCAAAATCGCTACACTTGAACTGAATTACAAAACAGAACAGAGTCACATATTTAGAAGACACACTATGGCTGCTTAACGGGAAAGGTGAGGTGGGGTGATGCATAAAACAAGGGTTTGAAATTAGCTCCCATACCGTTCCATAAGCCAAATATGTAACAGACAAGACCTCCTCCCTGCTCAGTGAACTGGACTCAACACCCCCTATTCACCGCACAAGAATATATCTGACTAGCAAGAATCTTAAAACCTATGTATTGATATCTCTCTGGAGTTGAATCAAGAGGGTGTAAAGCGGCATAAACACAGCAGGGAAAAGCAGCTCAACCTCATTATCAAAATAAATTACTTAAAATGAACGCCATAAAACAAAGACAGTGAAAGAGAGAGAAATTCTTACAAAATCCGTTCGGAGGCTCTGATGCAACCTGGATTGACCATATCTAGACCCACAGCTGGATGAGACATAAGGCTGGACACTCTTGGGGCTGAGAGGTTTGGTGAGGTTGGGTGAGGAAACGCAGACCCTTTAAAGTAATACCGCGGGGTACCCACCCCATGGGTCCCAAATCTCCAGGTTCAAGGGCATCTTCCTACATTGAAAACGTGCATGGGAAACCCAGAAGATGGTACAGCGTGTGATCGGGAAAGGTTTCTAAAACGCTCCTCATTTCTCCTCTCCTTGTACTCGGGTTCGCCATTGCAGCCGCTTTACTAACAATCTCCCTACTTGGAGAATCAGCACCTTGAAGCTCCTGTTTGTTTCGTACAGGTTGCAATTTGTCCTGAGGATGAACGGGAAGAGGGGGAACCAACGAGAGACTAGCTCTAGGTGTTGGGACAGGCACAGGTCACTCTATTTCCCCATCAGGAAGAAGAATGAAGCACAGGCTCAGCCTGTCCTCCGGAACCAGAATAGGGCCTGAAGCAATCCTGCGCTTTTGCGGCCAGCTCCCAAAAAAGCGAGTTGACAAATGGAGCTCAGGGCCACTGCAATTCACAAACCTGCAGAGTTATCAATGATAACTCTCGTCCACAAATATATTGAGGGAAGGCAACGAAGAGGATTTGAAAGCAAGGCAGAATTGCAGGAAACAGATTTCAGGAGGTAGATTCGACTCGCCTTTAAAGCACATGAAAAGCGGCAAAACGTTGACAATGATGCCCTTGGCCAAAAAGGGCGTATGCGTTTTTTCCTGAATATATTCAGGAAAAAACGCATACGCCCTTTTTGGCCAACCAAGCAAGCCGGAAGTGCAAATCAGCACTACAAAGAAGTCTCGCTTGCCATCGGTCAAAAGGGCCATGCTGCCAAAAGTGTAAAAACCAGAAATTCAGGACAGGCCATGGAGACATGGGAGCCTTGCTACGCTGATGGGCAGGATGCCAATTGCCAACAGCCACTCTGGAGAAGTGTACGGTGTGTCCTGAAACATGTAATAAACACAGCTTACAGAGCATAAGGCACTTCCACTCATGGGCGTATAAATTGGGAAAACTACAAATCAACAAGACACAGGCACCCCAAAGTTTCGGGCTGCTCTGTGTACAAGAACCTCCACTTAGGTACACCTTAAACATGCCAGGAAAGAGAAAAATGGATAAAGAAGTTGTGGTACTTAGGCACAATGGAATATCACTCAGCCATGAAATCAATGTCATAAGGCTAGTAGCAGCATGATGAGTGGATTTAGGGACGAGGATTCTAAGTGAAATAAGTCACACAGAAAAAGACACTTATCCTAAGATATCACTTATAGAGGGCATGTCAAAATCGCTACACTTGAACTGAATTACAAAACAGAACAGAGTCACATATTTAGAAGACACACTATGGCTGCTTAACGGGAAAGGTGAGGTGGGGTGATGCATAAAACAAGGGTTTGAAATTAGCTCCCATACCGTTCCATAAGCCAAATATGTAACAGACAAGACCTCCTCCCTGCTCAGTGAACTGGACTCAACACCCCCTATTCACCGCACAAGAATATATCTGACTAGCAAGAATCTTAAAACCTATGTATTGATATCTCTCTGGAGTTGAATCAAGAGGGTGTAAAGCGGCATAAACACAGCAGGGAAAAGCAGCTCAACCTCATTATCAAAATAAATTACTTAAAATGAACGCCATAAAACAAAGACAGTGAAAGAGAGAGAAATTCTTACAAAATCCGTTCGGAGGCTCTGATGCAACCTGGATTGACCATATCTAGACCCACAGCTGGATGAGACATAAGGCTGGACACTCTTGGGGCTGAGAGGTTTGGTGAGGTTGGGTGAGGAAACGCAGACCCTTTAAAGTAATACCGCGGGGTACCCACCCCATGGGTCCCAAATCTCCAGGTTCAAGGGCATCTTCCTACATTGAAAACGTGCATGGGAAACCCAGAAGATGGTACAGCGTGTGATCGGGAAAGGTTTCTAAAACGCACCTCATTTCTCCTCTCCTTGTACTCGGGTTCGCCATTGCAGCCGCTTTACTAACAATCTCCCTACTTGGAGAATCAGCACCTTGAAGCTCCTGTTTGTTTCGTACAGGTTGCAATTTGTCCTGAGGATGAACGGGAAGAGGGGGAACCAACGAGAGACTAGCTCTAGGTGTTGGGACAGGCACAGGTCACTCTATTTCCCCATCAGGAAGAAGAATGAAGCACAGGCTCAGCCTGCCCCTCGGAACCAGAATAGGGCCTGAAGCAATCCTGCGCTTTTGCGGCCAGCTCCCAAAAAAGTTAGTTGACAAATGGAGCTCAGGGCCACTGCAATTCACAAACCTGCAGAGTTATCAATGATAACTCTCGTCCACAAATATATTGAGGGAAGGCAATGAAGAGGATTTGAAAGCAAGGCAGAATTGCAGGAAACAGATTTCAGGAGGTAGATTCGACTCGCCTTTAAAGCACATGAAAAGCGGCAAAACGTTGACAATGATGCCCTTGGCCAAAAAGGGCGTATGCGTTTTTTCCTGAATATATTCAGGAAAAAACGCATACGCCCTTTTTGGCCAACCAAGCAAGCCGGAAGTGCAAATCAGCACTACAAAGAAGTCTCGCTTGCCATCGGTCAAAAGGGCCATGCTGCCAAAAGTGTAAACAACAGAAATTCAGGACAGGCCATGGAGACATGGGAGCCTTGCTACGCTGATGGGCAGGATGCCAATTGCCAACAGCCACTCTGGAGAAGTGTACGGTGTGTCCTGAAACATGTAATAAACACAGCTTACAGAGCATAGGGCACTTCCACTCATGGGCGTATAAATTGGGAAAACTACAAATCAACAAGACACAGGCACCCCAAAGTTTCGGGCTGCTCTGTGTACAAGAACCTCCACTTAGGTACACCTTAAACATGCCAGGAAAGAGAAAAATGGATAAAGAAGTTGTGGTACTTAGGCACAATGGAATATCACTCAGCCATGAAATCAATGTCATAAGGCTAGTAGCAGCATGATGAGTGGATTTAGGGACGAGGATTCTAAGTGAAATAAGTCACACAGAAAAAGACACTTATCCTAAGATATCACTTATAGAGGGCATGTCAAAATCGCTACACTTGAACTGAATTACAAAACAGAACAGAGTCACACATTTAGAAGACACACTATGGCTGCGTAACGGGAAAGGTGAGGTGGGGTGATGCATAAAACAAGGGTTTGAAATTAGCTCCCATACCGTTCCATAAGCCAAATATGTAACAGACAAGACCTCCTCCCTGCTCAGTGAACTGGACTCAACACCCCCTATTCACCGCACAAGAATATATCTGACTAGCAAGAATCTTAAAACCTATGTATTGATATCTCTCTGGAGTTGAATCAAGAGGGTGTAAAGCGGCATAAACACAGCAGGGAAAAGCAGCTCAACCCCATTATCAAAATAAATTACTTAAAATGAACGCCATAAAACAAAGACAGTGAAAGAGAGAGAAATTCTTACAAATCCGTTCGGAGGCTCTGATGCAACCTGGATTGACCATATCTAGACCCACAGCTGGATGAGACATAAGGCTGGACACTCTTGGGGCTGAGAGTTTTGGTGAGGTTGGGTGAGGAAACGCAGACCCTTTAAAGTAATACCGCGGGGTACCCACCCCATGGGTCCCAAATCTCCAGGTTCAAGGGCATCTTCCTACATTGAAAACGTGCATGGGAAACCCAGAAGATGGTACAGCGTGTGATCGGGAAAGGTTTCTAAAACGCACCTCATTTCTCCTCTCCTTGTGCTCGGGTTCGCCATTCCAGCCGCTTTACTAACAATCTCCCTACTTGGAGAATCAGCACCTTGAAGCTCCTGTTTGTTTCGTACAGGTTGCAATTTGTCCTGAGGATGAACGGGAAGAGGGGGAACCAACGAGAGACTAGCTCTAGGTGTTGGGACAGGCACAGGTCACTCTATTTCCCCATCAGGAAGAAGAATGAAGCACAGGCTCAGCCTGCCCCCCGGAACCAGAATAGGGCCTGAAGCAATCCTGCGCTTTTGCGGCCAGCTCCCAAAAAAGCGAGTTGACAAATGGAGCTCAGGGCCACTGCAATTCACAAACCTGCAGAGTTATAAATGATAACTCTCGTCCACAAATATATTGAGGGAAGGCAACGAAGAGGATTTGAAAGCAAGGCAGAATTGCAGGAAACAGATTTCAGGAGGTAGATTCGACTCGCCTTTAAAGCACATGAAAAGCGGCAAAACGTTGACAATGATGCCCTTGGCCAAAAAGGGCGTATGCGTTTTTTCCTGAATATATTCAGGAAAAAACGCATACGCCCTTTTTGGCCAACCAAGCAAGCCGGAAGTGCAAATCAGCACTACAAAGAAGTCTCGCTTGCCATCGGTCAAAAGGGCCACGCTGCAAAAAGAGTAAACACCAGAAATGCAGGACAGGCCATGGAGACATGGGAGACTTGCTAGGCTGAGGGGTGGGATGTCAATTGCCAACAGCCACTCTGGAGAAGTGTACGGTGTGTCCTGAAACATGTAATAAACACAGCTTACAGAGCATAGGGCACTTCCACTCATGGGCGTATAAATTGGGAAAACTAAAAATCAACAAGACACAGGCACCCCAAAGTTTCGGGCTGCTCTGTGTACAAGAACCTCCACTTAGGTACACCTTAAACATGCCAGGAAAGAGAAAAATGGATAAAGAAGTTGTGGTACTTAGGCACAATGGAATATCACTCAGCCATGAAATCAATGTCATAAGGCTAGTAGCAGCATGATGAGTGGATTTAGGGACGAGGATTCTAAGTGAAATAAGTCACACAGAAAAAGACACTTATCCTAAGATATCACTTATAGAGGGCATGTCAAAATCGCTACACTTGAACTGAATTACAAAACAGAACAGAGTCACATATTTAGAAGACACACTATGGCTGCTTAACGGGAAAGGTGAGGTGGGGTGATGCATAAAACAAGGGTTTGAAATTAGCTCCCATACCGTTCCATAAGCCAAATATGTAACAGACAAGACCTCCTCCCTGCTCAGTGAACTGGACTCAACACCCCCTATTCACCGCACAAGAATATATCTGACTAGCAAGAATCTTAAAACCTATGTATTGATATCTCTCTGGAGTTGAATCAAGAGGGTGTAAAGCGGCATAAACACAGCAGGGAAAAGCAGCTCAACCTCATTATCAAAATAAATTACTTAAAATGAACGCCATAAAACAAAGACAGTGAAAGAGAGAGAAATTCTTACAAAATCCGTTCGGAGGCTCTGATGCAACCTGGATTGACCATATCTAGACCCACAGCTGGATGAGACATAAGGCTGGACACTCTTGGGGCTGAGAGGTTTGGTGAGGTTGGGTGAGGAAACGCAGACCCTTTAAAGTAATACCGCGGGGTACCCACCCCATGGGTCCCAAATCTCCAGGTTCAAGGGCATCTTCCTACATTGAAAACGTGCATGGGAAACCCAGAAGATGGTACAGCGTGTGATCGGGAAAGGTTTCTAAAACGCACCTCATTTCTCCTCTCCTTGTGCTCGGGTTCGCCATTCCAGCCGCTTTACTAACAATCTCCCTACTTGGAGAATCAGCACCTTGAAGCTCCTGTTTGTTTCGTACAGGTTGCAATTTGTCCTGAGGATGAACGGGAAGAGGGGGAACCAACGAGAGACTAGCTCTAGGTGTTGGGACAGGCACAGGTCACTCTATTTCCCCATCAGGAAGAAGAATGAAGCACAGGCTCAGCCTGCCCCCCGGAACCAGAATAGGGCCTGAAGCAATCCTGCGCTTTTGCGGCCAGCTCCCAAAAAAGCGAGTTGACAAATGGAGCTCAGGGCCACTGCAATTCACAAACCTGCAGAGTTATCAATGATAACTCTCGTCCACAAATATATTGAGGGAAGGCAACGAAGAGGATTTGAAAGCAAGGCAGAATTGCAGGAAACAGATTTCAGGAGGTAGATTCGACTCGCCTTTAAAGCACATGAAAAGCGGCAAAACGTTGACAATGATGCCCTTGGCCAAAAAGGGCGTATGCGTTTTTTCCTGAATATATTCAGGAAAAAACGCATACGCCCTTTTTGGCCAACCAAGCAAGCCGGAAGTGCAAATCAGCACTACAAAGAAGTCTCGCTTGCCATCGGTCAAAAGGGCCACGCTGCAAAAAGAGTAAACACCAGAAATGCAGGACAGGCCATGGAGACATGGGAGACTTGATAGGCTGAGGGGTGGGATGTCAATTGCCAACAGCCACTCTGGAGAAGTGTACGGTGTGTCCTGAAACATGTAATAAACACAGCTTACAGAGCATAGGGCACTTCCACTCATGGGCGTATAAATTGGGAAAACTACAAATCAACAAGACACAGGCACCCCAAAGTTTCGGGCTGCTCTGTGTACAAGAACCTCCACTTAGGTACACCTTAAACATGCCAGGAAAGAGAAAAATGGATAAAGAAGTTGTGGTACTTAGGGACAATGGAATATCACTCAGCCATGAAATCAATGTCATAAGGCTAGTAGCAGCATGATGAGTGGATTTAGGGACGAGGATTCTAAGTGAAATAAGTCACACAGAAAAAGACACTTATCCTAAGATATCACTTATAGAGGGCATGTCAAAATCGCTACACTTGAACTGAATTACAAAACAGAACAGAGTCACATATTTAGAAGACACACTATGGCTGCTTAACGGGAAAGGTGAGGTGGGGTGATGCATAAAACAAGGGTTTGAAATTAGCTCCCATACCGTTCCATAAGCCAAATATGTAACAGACAAGACCTCCTCCCTGCTCAGTGAACTGGACTCAACACCCCCTATTCACCGCACAAGAATATATCTGACTAGCAAGAATCTTAAAACCTATGTATTGATATCTCTCTGGAGTTGAATCAAGAGGGTGTAAAGCGGCATAAACACAGCAGGGAAAAGCAGCTCAACCTCATTATCAAAATAAATTACTTAAAATGAACGCCATAAAACAAAGACAGTGAAAGAGAGAGAAATTCTTACAAAATCCGTTCGGAGGCTCTGATGCAACCTGGATTGACCATATCTAGACCCACAGCTGGATGAGACATAAGGCTGGACACTCTTGGGGCTGAGAGGTTTGGTGAGGTTGGGTGAGGAAACGCAGACCCTTTAAAGTAATACCGCGGGGTACCCACCCCATGGGTCCCAAATCTCCAGGTTCAAGGGCATCTTCCTACATTGAAAACGTGCATGGGAAACCCAGAAGATGGTACAGCGTGTGATCGGGAAAGGTTTCTAAAACGCACCTCATTTCTCCTCTCCTTGTACTCGGGTTCGCCATTGCAGCCGCTTTACTAACAATCTCCCTACTTGGAGAATCAGCACCTTGAAGCTCCTGTTTGTTTCGTACAGGTTGCAATTTGTCCTGAGGATGAACGGGAAGAGGGGGAACCAACGAGAGACTAGCTCTAGGTGTTGGGACAGGCACAGGTCACTCTATTTCCCCATCAGGAAGAAGAATGAAGCACAGGCTCAGCCTGTCCTCCGGAACCAGAATAGGGCCTGAAGCAATCCTGCGCTTTTGCGGCCAGCTCCCAAAAAAGCGAGTTGACAAATGGAGCTCAGGGCCACTGCAATTCACAAACCTGCAGAGTTATCAATGATAACTCTCGTCCACAAATATATTGAGGGAAGGCAACGAAGAGGATTTGAAAGCAAGGCAGAATTGCAGGAAACAGATTTCAGGAGGTAGATTCGACTCGCCTTTAAAGCACATGAAAAGCGGCAAAACGTTGACAATGATGCCCTTGGCCAAAAAGGGCGTATGCGTTTTTTCCTGAATATATTCAGGAAAAAACGCATACGCCCTTTTTGGCCAACCAAGCAAGCCGGAAGTGCAAATCAGCACTACAAAGAAGTCTCGCTTGCCATCGGTCAAAAGGGCCATGCTGCCAAAAGTGTAAAAACCAGAAATTCAGGACAGGCCATGGAGACATGGGAGCCTTGCTACGCTGATGGGCAGGATGCCAATTGCCAACAGCCACTCTGGAGAAGTGTACGGTGTGTCCTGAAACATGTAATAAACACAGCTTACAGAGCATAAGGCACTTCCACTCATGGGCGTATAAATTGGGAAAACTACAAATCAACAAGACACAGGCACCCCAAAGTTTCGGGCTGCTCTGTGTACAAGAACCTCCACTTAGGTACACCTTAAACATGCCAGGAAAGAGAAAAATGGATAAAGAAGTTGTGGTACTTAGGCACAATGGAATATCACTCAGCCATGAAATCAATGTCATAAGGCTAGTAGCAGCATGATGAGTGGATTTAGGGACGAGGATTCTAAGTGAAATAAGTCACACAGAAAAAGATACTTATCCTAAGATATCACTTATAGAGGGCATGTCAAAATCGCTACACTTGAACTGAATTACAAAACAGAACAGAGTCACATATTTAGAAGACACACTATGGCTGCTTAACGGGAAAGGTGAGGTGGGGTGATGCATAAAACAAGGGTTTGAAATTAGCTCCCATACCGTTCCATAAGCCAAATATGTAACAGACAAGACCTCCTCCCTGCTCAGTGAACTGGACTCAACACCCCCTATTCACCGCACAAGAATATATCTGACTAGCAAGAATCTTAAAACCTATGTATTGATATCTCTCTGGAGTTGAATCAAGAGGGTGTAAAGCGGCATAAACACAGCAGGGAAAAGCAGCTCAACCTCATTATCAAAATAAATTACTTAAAATGAACGCCATAAAACAAAGACAGTGAAAGAGAGAGAAATTCTTACAAAATCCGTTCGGAGGCTCTGATGCAACCTGGATTGACCATATCTAGACCCACAGCTGGATGAGACATAAGGCTGGACACTCTTGGGGCTGAGAGGTTTGGTGAGGTTGGGTGAGGAAACGCAGACCCTTTAAAGTAATACCGCGGGGTACCCACCCCATGGGTCCCAAATCTCCAGGTTCAAGGGCATCTTCCTACATTGAAAACGTGCATGGGAAACCCAGAAGATGGTACAGCGTGTGATCGGGAAAGGTTTCTAAAACGCACCTCATTTCTCCTCTCCTTGTACTCGGGTTCGCCATTGCAGCCGCTTTACTAACAATCTCCCTACTTGGAGAATCAGCACCTTGAAGCTCCTGTTTGTTTCGTACAGGTTGCAATTTGTCCTGAGGATGAACGGGAAGAGGGGGAACCAACGAGAGACTAGCTCTAGGTGTTGGGACAGGCACAGGTCACTCTATTTCCCCATCAGGAAGAAGAATGAAGCACAGGCTCAGCCTGTCCTCCGGAACCAGAATAGGGCCTGAAGCAATCCTGCGCTTTTGCGGCCAGCTCCCAAAAAAGCGAGTTGACAAATGGAGCTCAGGGCCACTGCAATTCACAAACCTGCAGAGTTATCAATGATAACTCTCGTCCACAAATATATTGAGGGAAGGCAACGAAGAGGATTTGAAAGCAAGGCAGAATTGCAGGAAACAGATTTCAGGAGGTAGATTCGACTCGCCTTTAAAGCACATGAAAAGCGGCAAAACGTTGACAATGATGCCCTTGGCCAAAAAGGGCGTATGCGTTTTTTCCTGAATATATTCAGGAAAAAACGCATACGCCCTTTTTGGCCAACCAAGCAAGCCGGAAGTGCAAATCAGCACTACAAAGAAGTCTCGCTTGCCATCGGTCAAAAGGGCCATGCTGCCAAAAGTGTAAAAACCAGAAATTCAGGACAGGCCATGGAGACATGGGAGCCTTGCTACGCTGATGGGCAGGATGCCAATTGCCAACAGCCACTCTGGAGAAGTGTACGGTGTGTCCTGAAACATGTAATAAACACAGCTTACAGAGCATAAGGCACTTCCACTCATGGGCGTATAAATTGGGAAAACTACAAATCAACAAGACACAGGCACCCCAAAGTTTCGGGCTGCTCTGTGTACAAGAACCTCCACTTAGGTACACCTTAAACATGCCAGGAAAGAGAAAAATGGATAAAGAAGTTGTGGTACTTAGGCACAATGGAATATCACTCAGCCATGAAATCAATGTCATAAGGCTAGTAGCAGCATGATGAGTGGATTTAGGGACGAGGATTCTAAGTGAAATAAGTCACACAGAAAAAGATAGTTATCCTAAGATATCACTTATAGAGGGCATGTCAAAATCACTACACTTGAACTGAATTACAAAACAGAACAGAGTCACATATTTAGAAGACACACTATGGCTGCTTAACGGGAAAGGTGAGGTGGGGTGATGCATAAAACAAGGGTTTGAAATTAGCTCCCATACCGTTCCATAAGCCAAATATGTAACAGACAAGACCTCCTCCCTGCTCAGTGAACTGGACTCAACACCCCCTATTCACCGCACAAGAATATATCTGACTAGCAAGAATCTTAAAACCTATGTATTGATATCTCTCTGGAGTTGAATCAAGAGGGTGTAAAGCGGCATAAACACAGCAGGGAAAAGCAGCTCAACCCCATTATCAAAATAAATTACTTAAAATGAACGCCATAAAACAAAGACAGTGAAAGAGAGAGAAATTCTTACAAAATCCGTTCGGAGGCTCTGATGCAACCTGGATTGACCATATCTAGACCCACAGCTGGATGAGACATAAGGCTGGACACTCTTGGGGCTGAGAGGTTTGGTGAGGTTGGGTGAGGAAACGCAGACCCTTTAAAGTAATACCGCGGGGTACCCACCCCATGGGTCCCAAATCTCCAGGTTCAAGGGCATCTTCCTACATTGAAAACGTGCATGGGAAACCCAGAAGATGGTACAGCGTGTGATCGGGAAAGGTTTCTAAAACGCACCTCATTTCTCCTCTCCTTGTGCTCGGGTTCGCCATTCCAGCCGCATTACTAGCAATCTCCTTACTTGGAGAATCAGCACCTTGAAGCTCCTGTTTGTTTCGTACAGGTTGCAATTTGTCCTGAGGATGAACGGGAAGAGGGGGAACCAACGAGAGACTAGCTCTAGGTGTTGGGACAGGCACAGGTCACTCTATTTCCCCATCAGGAAGAAGAATGAAGCACAGGCTCAGCCTGCCCCTCGGAACCAGAATAGGGCCTGAAGCAATCCTGCGCTTTTGCGGCCAGCTCCCAAAAAAGTTAGTTGACAAAAGGAGCTCAGGGCCACTGCAATTCACAAACCTGCAGAGTTATCAATGATAACTCTCGTCCACAAATATATTGAGGGAAGGCAATGAAGAGGATTTGAAAGCAAGGCAGAATTGCAGGAAACAGATTTCAGGAGGTAGATTCGACTCGCCTTTAAAGCACATGAAAAGCGGCAAAACGTTGACAATGATGCCCTTGGCCAAAAAGGGCGTATGCGTTTTTTCCTGAATATATTCAGGAAAAAACGCATACGCCCTTTTTGGCCAACCAAGCAAGCCGGAAGTGCAAATCAGCACTACAAAGAAGTCTCGCTTGCCATCGGTCAAAAGGGCCATGCTGCCAAAAGTGTAAACAACAGAAATTCAGGACAGGCCATGGAGACATGGGAGCCTTGCTACGCTGATGGGCAGGATGCCAATTGCCAACAGGCACTCTGGAGAAGTGTACGGTGTGTCCTGAAACATGTAATAAACACAGCTTACAGAGCATAGGGCACTTCCACTCATGGGCGTATAAATTGGGAAAACTACAAATCAACAAGACACAGGCACCCCAAAGTTTCGGGCTGCTCTGTGTACAAGAACCTCCACTTAGGTACACCTTAAACATGCCAGGAAAGAGAAAAATGGATAAAGAAGTTGTGGTACTTAGGCACAATGGAATATCACTCAGCCATGAAATCAATGTCATAAGGCTAGTAGCAGCATGATGAGTGGATTTAGGGACGAGGATTCTAAGTGAAATAAGTCACACAGAAAAAGACACTTATCCTAAGATATCACTTATAGAGGGCATGTCAAAATCGCTACACTTGAACTGAATTACAAAACAGAACAGAGTCACACATTTAGAAGACACACTATGGCTGCGTAACGGGAAAGGTGAGGTGGGGTGATGCATAAAACAAGGGTTTGAAATTAGCTCCCATACCGTTCCATAAGCCAAATATGTAACAGACAAGACCTCCTCCCTGCTCAGTGAACTGGACTCAACACCCCCTATTCACCGCACAAGAATATATCTGACTAGCAAGAATCTTAAAACCTATGTATTGATATCTCTCTGGAGTTGAATCAAGAGGGTGTAAAGCGGCATAAACACAGCAGGGAAAAGCAGCTCAACCCCATTATCAAAATAAATTACTTAAAATGAACGCCATAAAACAAAGACAGTGAAAGAGAGAGAAATTCTTACAAATCCGTTCGGAGGCTCTGATGCAACCTGGATTGACCATATCTAGACCCACAGCTGGATGAGACATAAGGCTGGACACTCTTGGGGCTGAGAGTTTTGGTGAGGTTGGGTGAGGAAACGCAGACCCTTTAAAGTAATACCGCGGGGTACCCACCCCATGGGTCCCAAATCTCCAGGTTCAAGGGCATCTTCCTACATTGAAAACGTGCATGGGAAACCCAGAAGATGGTACAGCGTGTGATCGGGAAAGGTTTCTAAAACGCACCTCATTTCTCCTCTCCTTGTGCTCGGGTTCGCCATTCCAGCCGCTTTACTAACAATCTCCCTACTTGGAGAATCAGCACCTTGAAGCTCCTGTTTGTTTCGTACAGGTTGCAATTTGTCCTGAGGATGAACGGGAAGAGGGGGAACCAACGAGAGACTAGCTCTAGGTGTTGGGACAGGCACAGGTCACTCTATTTCCCCATCAGGAAGAAGAATGAAGCACAGGCTCAGCCTGCCCCCCGGAACCAGAATAGGGCCTGAAGCAATCCTGCGCTTTTGCGGCCAGCTCCCAAAAAAGCGAGTTGACAAATGGAGCTCAGGGCCACTGCAATTCACAAACCTGCAGAGTTATAAATGATAACTCTCGTCCACAAATATATTGAGGGAAGGCAACGAAGAGGATTTGAAAGCAAGGCAGAATTGCAGGAAACAGATTTCAGGAGGTAGATTCGACTCGCCTTTAAAGCACATGAAAAGCGGCAAAACGTTGACAATGATGCCCTTGGCCAAAAAGGGCGTATGCGTTTTTTCCTGAATATATTCAGGAAAAAACGCATACGCCCTTTTTGGCCAACCAAGCAGGCCAGAAGTGCAAATCAGCACTACAAAGAAGTCTCACTTGCCATCGGTCAAAAGGGCCACGCTGCAAAAAGAGTAAACACCAGAAATGCAGGACAGGCCATGGAGACATGGGAGACTTGCTAGGCTGAGGGGTGGGATGTCAATTGCCAACAGCCACTCTGGAGAAGTGTACGGTGTGTCCTGAAACATGTAATAAACACAGCTTACAGAGCATAGGGCACTTCCACTCATGGGCGTATAAATTGGGAAAACTAAAAATCAACAAGACACAGGCACCCCAAAGTTTCGGGCTGCTCTGTGTACAAGAACCTCCACTTAGGTACACCTTAAACATGCCAGGAAAGAGAAAAATGGATAAAGAAGTTGTGGTACTTAGGCACAATGGAATATCACTCAGCCATGAAATCAATGTCATAAGGCTAGTAGCAGCATGATGAGTGGATTTAGGGACGAGGATTCTAAGTGAAATAAGTCACACAGAAAAAGACACTTATCCTAAGATATCACTTATAGAGGGCATGTCAAAATCGCTACACTTGAACTGAATTACAAAACAGAACAGAGTCACATATTTAGAAGACACACTATGGCTGCTTAACGGGAAAGGTGAGGTGGGGTGATGCATAAAACAAGGGTTTGAAATTAGCTCCCATACCGTTCCATAAGCCAAATATGTAACAGACAAGACCTCCTCCCTGCTCAGTGAACTGGACTCAACACCCCCTATTCACCGCACAAGAATATATCTGACTAGCAAGAATCTTAAAACCTATGTATTGATATCTCTCTGGAGTTGAATCAAGAGGGTGTAAAGCGGCATAAACACAGCAGGGAAAAGCAGCTCAACCTCATTATCAAAATAAATTACTTAAAATGAACGCCATAAAACAAAGACAGTGAAAGAGAGAGAAATTCTTACAAAATCCGTTCGGAGGCTCTGATGCAACCTGGATTGACCATATCTAGACCCACAGCTGGATGAGACATAAGGCTGGACACTCTTGGGGCTGAGAGGTTTGGTGAGGTTGGGTGAGGAAACGCAGACCCTTTAAAGTAATACCGCGGGGTACCCACCCCATGGGTCCCAAATCTCCAGGTTCAAGGGCATCTTCCTACATTGAAAACGTGCATGGGAAACCCAGAAGATGGTACAGCGTGTGATCGGGAAAGGTTTCTAAAACGCACCTCATTTCTCCTCTCCTTGTACTCGGGTTCGCCATTGCAGCCGCTTTACTAACAATCTCCCTACTTGGAGAATCAGCACCTTGAAGCTCCTGTTTGTTTCGTACAGGTTGCAATTTGTCCTGAGGATGAACGGGAAGAGGGGGAACCAACGAGAGACTAGCTCTAGGTGTTGGGACAGGCACAGGTCACTCTATTTCCCCATCAGGAAGAAGAATGAAGCACAGGCTCAGCCTGTCCTCCGGAACCAGAATAGGGCCTGAAGCAATCCTGCGCTTTTGCGGCCAGCTCCCAAAAAAGCGAGTTGACAAATGGAGCTCAGGGCCACTGCAATTCACAAACCTGCAGAGTTATCAATGATAACTCTCGTCCACAAATATATTGAGGGAAGGCAACGAAGAGGATTTGAAAGCAAGGCAGAATTGCAGGAAACAGATTTCAGGAGGTAGATTCGACTCGCCTTTAAAGCACATGAAAAGCGGCAAAACGTTGACAATGATGCCCTTGGCCAAAAAGGGCGTATGCGTTTTTTCCTGAATATATTCAGGAAAAAACGCATACGCCCTTTTTGGCCAACCAAGCAAGCCGGAAGTGCAAATCAGCACTACAAAGAAGTCTCGCTTGCCATCGGTCAAAAGGGCCATGCTGCCAAAAGTGTAAAAACCAGAAATTCAGGACAGGCCATGGAGACATGGGAGCCTTGCTACGCTGATGGGCAGGATGCCAATTGCCAACAGCCACTCTGGAGAAGTGTACGGTGTGTCCTGAAACATGTAATAAACACAGCTTACAGAGCATAAGGCACTTCCACTCATGGGCGTATAAATTGGGAAAACTACAAATCAACAAGACACAGGCACCCCAAAGTTTCGGGCTGCTCTGTGTACAAGAACCTCCACTTAGGTACACCTTAAACATGCCAGGAAAGAGAAAAATGGATAAAGAAGTTGTGGTACTTAGGCACAATGGAATATCACTCAGCCATGAAATCAATGTCATAAGGCTAGTAGCAGCATGATGAGTGGATTTAGGGACGAGGATTCTAAGTGAAATAAGTCACACAGAAAAAGACAGTTATCCTAAGATATCACTTATAGAGGGCATGTCAAAATCACTACACTTGAACTGAATTACAAAACAGAACAGAGTCACATATTTAGAAGACACACTATGGCTGCTTAACGGGAAAGGTGAGGTGGGGTGATGCATAAAACAAGGGTTTGAAATTAGCTCCCATACCGTTCCATAAGCCAAATATGTAACAGACAAGACCTCCTCCCTGCTCAGTGAACTGGACTCAACACCCCCTATTCACCGCACAAGAATATATCTGACTAGCAAGAATCTTAAAACCTATGTATTGATATCTCTCTGGAGTTGAATCAAGAGGGTGTAAAGCGGCATAAACACAGCAGGGAAAAGCAGCTCAACCCCATTATCAAAATAAATTACTTAAAATGAACGCCATAAAACAAAGACAGTGAAAGAGAGAGAAATTCTTACAAAATCCGTTCGGAGGCTCTGATGCAACCTGGATTGACCATATCTAGACCCACAGCTGGATGAGACATAAGGCTGGACACTCTTGGGGCTGAGAGGTTTGGTGAGGTTGGGTGAGGAAACGCAGACCCTTTAAAGTAATACCGCGGGGTACCCACCCCATGGGTCCCAAATCTCCAGGTTCAAGGGCATCTTCCTACATTGAAAACGTGCATGGGAAACCCAGAAGATGGTACAGCGTGTGATCGGGAAAGGTTTCTAAAACGCACCTCATTTCTCCTCTCCTTGTGCTCGGGTTCGCCATTCCAGCCGCATTACTAGCAATCTCCTTACTTGGAGAATCAGCACCTTGAAGCTCCTGTTTGTTTCGTACAGGTTGCAATTTGTCCTGAGGATGAACGGGAAGAGGGGGAACCAACGAGAGACTAGCTCTAGGTGTTGGGACAGGCACAGGTCACTCTATTTCCCCATCAGGAAGAAGAATGAAGCACAGGCTCAGCCTGCCCCTCGGAACCAGAATAGGGCCTGAAGCAATCCTGCGCTTTTGCGGCCAGCTCCCAAAAAAGTTAGTTGACAAATGGAGCTCAGGGCCACTGCAATTCACAAACCTGCAGAGTTATCAATGATAACTCTCGTCCACAAATATATTGAGGGAAGGCAATGAAGAGGATTTGAAAGCAAGGCAGAATTGCAGGAAACAGATTTCAGGAGGTAGATTCGACTCGCCTTTAAAGCACATGAAAAGCGGCAAAACGTTGACAATGATGCCCTTGGCCAAAAAGGGCGTATGCGTTTTTTCCTGAATATATTCAGTAAAAAACGCATACGCCCTTTTTGGCCAACCAAGCAAGCCGGAAGTGCAAATCAGCACTACAAAGAAGTCTCGCTTGCCATCGGTCAAAAGGGCCATGCTGCCAAAAGTGTAAACAACAGAAATTCAGGACAGGCCATGGAGACATGGGAGCCTTGCTACGCTGATGGGCAGGATGCCAATTGCCAACAGCC
This sequence comes from Eubalaena glacialis, assembly GCF_028564815.1. NCBI lineage: Eukaryota > Metazoa > Chordata > Mammalia > Artiodactyla > Balaenidae > Eubalaena > Eubalaena glacialis. The sequence continues at coordinate 91,712 of NW_026871410.1, forward strand.
ACTCTGGAGAAGTGTACGGTGTGTCCTGAAACATGTAATAAACACAGCTTACAGAGCATAGGGCACTTCCACTCATGGGCGTATAAATTGGGAAAACTACAAATCAACAAGACACAGGCACCCCAAAGTTTCGGGCTGCTCTGTGTACAAGAACCTCCACTTAGGTACACCTTAAACATGCCAGGAAAGAGAAAAATGGATAAAGAAGTTGTGGTACTTAGGGACAATGGAATATCACTCAGCCATGAAATCAATGTCATAAGGCTAGTAGCAGCATGATGAGTGGATTTAGGGACGAGGATTCTAAGTGAAATAAGTCACACAGAAAAAGACACTTATCCTAAGATATCACTTATAGAGGGCATGTCAAAATCGCTACACTTGAACTGAATTACAAAACAGAACAGAGTCACATATTTAGAAGACACACTATGGCTGCTGAACGGGAAAGGTGAGGTGGGGTGATGCATAAAACAAGGGTTTGAAATTAGCTCCCATACCGTTCCATAAGCCAAATATGTAACAGACAAGACCTCCTCCCTGCTCAGTGAACTGGACTCAACACCCCCTATTCACCGCACAAGAATATATATGACTAGCAAGAATCTTAAAACCTATGTATTGATATCTCTCTGGAGTTGAATCAAGAGGGTGTAAAGCGGCATAAACACAGCAGGGAAAAGCAGCTCAACCCCATTATCAAAATAAATTACTTAAAATGAACGCCATAAAACAAAGACAGTGAAAGAGAGAGAAATTCTTACAAATCCGTTCGGAGGCTCTGATGCAACCTGGATTGACCATATCTAGACCCACAGCTGGATGAGACATAAGGCTGGACACTCTTGGGGCTGAGAGGTTTGGTGAGGTTGGGTGAGGAAACGCAGACCCTTTAAAGTAATACCGCGGGGTACCCACCCCATGGGTCCCAAATCTCCAGGTTCAAGGGCATCTTCCTACATTGAAAACGTGCATGGGAAACCCAGAAGATGGTACAGCGTGTGATCGGGAAAGGTTTCTAAAACGCACCTCATTTCTCCTCTCCTTGTGCTCGGGTTCGCCATTCCAGCCGCTTTACTAACAATCTCCCTACGTGGAGAATCAGCACCTGGAACCTCCTGTTTGTTTCGTACAGGTTGCAATTTGTCCTGAGGATGGACGGGAAGACGGGGAACCAATGAGAGACTAGCTCTAGGTGTTGGGACAGGCACAGGTCACTCTATTTCCCCATCAGGAAGAAGAATGAAGCACAGGCTCAGCCTGCCCCCCGGAACCAGAATAGGGCCTGAAGCAATCCTGCGCTTTTGCGGCCAGCTCCCAAAAAAGTGAGTTGACAAATGGAGCTCAGGGCCACTGCAATTCACAAACCTGCAGAGTTATCAATGATAACTCTCGTCCACAAATATATTGAGGGAAGGCAACGAAGAGGATTTGAAAGCAAGGCAGAATTGCAGGAAACAGATTTCAGGATGTAGATTCGACTCGCCTTTAAAGCACATGAAAAGCAGCAAAACGTTGACAATGATGCCCTTGGCCAAAAAGGGCGTATGCGTTTTTTCCTGAATATATTCAGGAAAAAACGCATACGCCCTTTTTGGCCAACCAGCAAGCCGGAAGTGCAAATCAGCACTACAAAGAAGTCTCGCTGGCCATCGTTCAAAAGGGCCATGCTGCCAAAAGTGTAAAAACCAGAAATTCAGGACAGGCCATGGAGACGTGGGAGCCTTGCTACGCTGATGGGCAGGATGCCAATTGCCAACAGGCACTCTGGAGAAGTGTACGGTGTGTCCTGAAACATGTAATAAACACAGCTTACAGAGCATAGGGCACTTCCACTCATGGGCGTATAAATTGGGAAAACTAAAAATCAACAAGACACAGGCACCCCAAAGTTTCGGGCTGCTCTGTGTACAAGAACCTCCACTTAGGTACACCTTAAACATGCCAGGAAAGAGAAAAATGGATAAAGAAGTTGTGGTACTTAGGCACAATGGAATATCACTCAGCCATGAAATCAATGTCATAAGGCTAGTAGCAGCATGATGAGTGGATTTAGGGACGAGGATTCTAAGTGAAATAAGTCACACAGAAAAAGACACTTATCCTAAGATATCACTTATAGAGGGCATGTCAAAATCGCTACACTTGAACTGAATTACAAAACAGAACAGAGTCACACATTTAGAAGACACACTATGGCTGCTTAACGGGAAAGGTGAGGTGGGGTGATGCATAAAACAAGGGTTTGAAATTAGCTCCCATACCGTTCCATAAGCCAAATATGTAACAGACAAGACCTCCTCCCTGCTCAGTGAACTGGACTCAACACCCCCTATTCACCGCACAAGAATATATCTGACTAGCAAGAATCTTAAAACCTATGTATTGATATCTCTCTGGAGTTGAATCAAGAGGGTGTAAAGCGGCATAAACACAGCAGGGAAAAGCAGCTCAACCTCATTATCAAAATAAATTACTTAAAATGAACGCCATAAAACAAAGACAGTGAAAGAGAGAGAAATTCTTACAAAATCCGTTCGGAGGCTCTGATGCAACCTGGATTGACCATATCTAGACCCACAGCTGGATGAGACATAAGGCTGGACACTCTTGGGGCTGAGAGGTTTGGTGAGGTTGGGTGAGGAAACGCAGACCCTTTAAAGTAATACCGCGGGGTACCCACCCCATGGGTCCCAAATCTCCAGGTTCAAGGGCATCTTCCTACATTGAAAACGTGCATGGGAAACCCAGAAAATGGTACAGCGTGTGATCGGGAAAGGTTTCTAAAACGCACCTCATTTCTCCTCTCCTTGTGCTCGGGTTCGCCATTGCAGCCGCTTTACTAACAATCTCCCTACTTGGAGAATCAGCACCTTGAAGCTCCTGTTTGTTTCGTACAGGTTGCAATTTGTCCTGAGGATGAACGGGAAGAGGGGGAACCAACGAGAGACTAGCTCTAGGTGTTGGGACAGGCACAGGTCACTCTATTTCCCCATCAGGAAGAAGAATGAAGCACAGGCTCAGCCTGCCCCCCGGAACCAGAATAGGGCCTGAAGCAATCCTGCGCTTTTGCGGCCAGCTCCCAAAAAAGCGAGTTGACAAATGGAGCTCAGGGCCACTGCAATTCACAAACCTGCAGAGTTATAAATGATAACTCTCGTCCACAAATATATTGAGGGAAGGCAACGAAGAGGATTTGAAAGCAAGGCAGAATTGCAGGAAACAGATTTCAGGAGGTAGATTCGACTCGCCTTTAAAGCACATGAAAAGCAGCAAAACGTTGACAATGATGCCCTTGGCCAAAAAGGGCGTATGCGTTTTTTCCTGAATATATTCAGGAAAAAACGCATACGCCCTTTTTGGCCAACCAAGCAAGCCGGAAGTGCAAATCAGCACTACAAAGAAGTCTCGCTTGCCATCGGTCAAAAGGGCCATGCTGCCAAAAGTGTAAAAACCAGAAATTCAGGACAGGCCATGGAGACATGGGAGCCTTGCTACGCTGATGGGCAGGATGCCAATTGCCAACAGCCACTCTGGAGAAGTGTACGGTGTGTCCTGAAACATGTAATAAACACAGCTTACAGAGCATAGGGCACTTCCACTCATGGGCGTATAAATTGGGAAAACTAAAAATCAACAAGACACAGGCACCCCAAAGTTTCGGGCTGCTCTGTGTACAAGAACCTCCACTTAGGTACACCTTAAACATGCCAGGAAAGAGAAAAATGGATAAAGAAGTTGTGGTACTTAGGCACAATGGAATATCACTCAGCCATGAAATCAATGTCATAAGGCTAGTAGCAGCATGATGAGTGGATTTAGGGACGAGGATTCTAAGTGAAATAAGTCACACAGAAAAAGACACTTATCCTAAGATATCACTTATAGAGGGCATGTCAAAATCGCTACACTTGAACTGAATTACAAAACAGAACAGAGTCACATATTTAGAAGACACACTATGGCTGCTTAACGGGAAAGGTGAGGTGGGGTGATGCATAAAACAAGGGTTTGAAATTAGCTCCCATACCGTTCCATAAGCCAAATATGTAACAGACAAGACCTCCTCCCTGCTCAGTGAACTGGACTCAACACCCCCTATTCACCGCACAAGAATATATCTGACTAGCAAGAATCTTAAAACCTATGTATTGATATCTCTCTGGAGTTGAATCAAGAGGGTGTAAAGCGGCATAAACACAGCAGGGAAAAGCAGCTCAACTCCATTATCAAAATAAATTACTTAAAATGAACGCCATAAAAAAAAGACAGTGAAAGAGAGAGAAATTCTTACAAAATCCATTCGGAGGCTCTGATGCAACCTGGATTGACCATATCTAGACCCACAGCTGGATGAGACATAAGGCTGGACACTCTTGGGGCTGAGAGGTTTGGTGAGGTTGGGTGAGGAAACGCAGACCCTTTAAAGTAATACCGCGGGGTACCCACCCCATGGGTCCCAAATCTCCAGGTTCAAGGGCATCTTCCTACATTGAAAACGTGCATGGGAAACCCAGAAGATGGTACAGCGTGTGATCGGGAAAGGTTTCTAAAACGCACCTCATTTCTCCTCTCCTTGTGCTCGGGTTCGCCATTGCAGCCGCTTTACTAACAATCTCCCTACTTGGAGAATCAGCACCTTGAAGCTCCTGTTTGTTTCGTACAGGTTGCAATTTGTCCTGAGGATGAACGGGAAGAGGGGGAACCAACGAGAGACTAGCTCTAGGTGTTGGGACAGGCACAGGTCACTCTATTTCCCCATCAGGAAGAAGAATGAAGCACAGGCTCAGCCTGCCCCCCGGAACCAGAATAGGGCCTGAAGCAATCCTGCGCTTTTGCGGCCAGCTCCCAAAAAAGCGAGTTGACAAATGGAGCTCAGGGCCACTGCAATTCACAAACCTGCAGAGTTATAAATGATAACTCTCGTCCACAAATATATTGAGGGAAGGCAACGAAGAGGATTTGAAAGCAAGGCAGAATTGCAGGAAACAGATTTCAGGAGGTAGATTCGACTCGCCTTTAAAGCACATGAAAAGCGGCAAAACGTTGACAATGATGCCCTTGGCCAAAAAGGGCGTATGCGTTTTTTCCTGAATATATTCAGGAAAAAACGCATACGCCCTTTTTGGCCAACCAAGCAAGCCGGAAGTGCAAATCAGCACTACAAAGAAGTCTCGCTTGCCATCGGTCAAAAGGGCCACGCTGCAAAAAGAGTAAACACCAGAAATGCAGGACAGGCCATGGAGACATGGGAGACTTGCTAGGCTGAGGGGTGGGATGTCAATTGCCAACAGCCACTCTGGAGAAGTGTACGGTGTGTCCTGAAACATGTAATAAACACAGCTTACAGAGCATAGGGCACTTCCACTCATGGGCGTATAAATTGGGAAAACTAAAAATCAACAAGACACAGGCACCCCAAAGTTTCGGGCTGCTCTGTGTACAAGAACCTCCACTTAGGTACACCTTAAACATGCCAGGAAAGAGAAAAATGGATAAAGAAGTTGTGGTACTTAGGCACAATGGAATATCACTCAGCCATGAAATCAATGTCATAAGGCTAGTAGCAGCATGATGAGTGGATTTAGGGACGAGGATTCTAAGTGAAATAAGTCACACAGAAAAAGACACTTATCCTAAGATATCACTTATAGAGGGCATGTCAAAATCGCTACACTTGAACTGAATTACAAAACAGAACAGAGTCACATATTTAGAAGACACACTATGGCTGCTTAACGGGAAAGGTGAGGTGGGGTGATGCATAAAACAAGGGTTTGAAATTAGCTCCCATACCGTTCCATAAGCCAAATATGTAACAGACAAGACCTCCTCCCTGCTCAGTGAACTGGACTCAACACCCCCTATTCACCGCACAAGAATATATCTGACTAGCAAGAATCTTAAAACCTATGTATTGATATCTCTCTGGAGTTGAATCAAGAGGGTGTAAAGCGGCATAAACACAGCAGGGAAAAGCAGCTCAACCTCATTATCAAAATAAATTACTTAAAATGAACGCCATAAAACAAAGACAGTGAAAGAGAGAGAAATTCTTACAAAATCCGTTCGGAGGCTCTGATGCAACCTGGATTGACCATATCTAGACCCACAGCTGGATGAGACATAAGGCTGGACACTCTTGGGGCTGAGAGGTTTGGTGAGGTTGGGTGAGGAAACGCAGACCCTTTAAAGTAATACCGCGGGGTACCCACCCCATGGGTCCCAAATCTCCAGGTTCAAGGGCATCTTCCTACATTGAAAACGTGCATGGGAAACCCAGAAGATGGTACAGCGTGTGATCGGGAAAGGTTTCTAAAACGCACCTCATTTCTCCTCTCCTTGTGCTCGGGTTCGCCATTCCAGCCGCTTTACTAACAATCTCCCTACTTGGAGAATCAGCACCTTGAAGCTCCTGTTTGTTTCGTACAGGTTGCAATTTGTCCTGAGGATGAACGGGAAGAGGGGGAACCAACGAGAGACTAGCTCTAGGTGTTGGGACAGGCACAGGTCACTCTATTTCCCCATCAGGAAGAAGAATGAAGCACAGGCTCAGCCTGCCCCCCGGAACCAGAATAGGGCCTGAAGCAATCCTGCGCTTTTGCGGCCAGCTCCCAAAAAAGCGAGTTGACAAATGGAGCTCAGGGCCACTGCAATTCACAAACCTGCAGAGTTATCAATGATAACTCTCGTCCACAAATATATTGAGGGAAGGCAACGAAGAGGATTTGAAAGCAAGGCAGAATTGCAGGAAACAGATTTCAGGAGGTAGATTCGACTCGCCTTTAAAGCACATGAAAAGCGGCAAAACGTTGACAATGATGCCCTTGGCCAAAAAGGGCGTATGCGTTTTTTCCTGAATATATTCAGGAAAAAACGCATACGCCCTTTTTGGCCAACCAAGCAAGCCGGAAGTGCAAATCAGCACTACAAAGAAGTCTCGCTTGCCATCGGTCAAAAGGGCCACGCTGCAAAAAGAGTAAACACCAGAAATGCAGGACAGGCCATGGAGACATGGGAGACTTGATAGGCTGAGGGGTGGGATGTCAATTGCCAACAGCCACTCTGGAGAAGTGTACGGTGTGTCCTGAAACATGTAATAAACACAGCTTACAGAGCATAGGGCACTTCCACTCATGGGCGTATAAATTGGGAAAACTAAAAATCAACAAGACACAGGCACCCCAAAGTTTCGGGCTGCTCTGTGTACAAGAACCTCCACTTAGGTACACCTTAAACATGCCAGGAAAGAGAAAAATGGATAAAGAAGTTGTGGTACTTAGGCACAATGGAATATCACTCAGCCATGAAATCAATGTCATAAGGCTAGTAGCAGCATGATGAGTGGATTTAGGGACGAGGATTCTAAGTGAAATAAGTCACACAGAAAAAGACACTTATCCTAAGATATCACTTATAGAGGGCATGTCAAAATCGCTACACTTGAACTGAATTACAAAACAGAACAGAGTCACATATTTAGAAGACACACTATGGCTGCTTAACGGGAAAGGTGAGGTGGGGTGATGCATAAAACAAGGGTTTGAAATTAGCTCCCATACCGTTCCATAAGCCAAATATGTAACAGACAAGACCTCCTCCCTGCTCAGTGAACTGGACTCAACACCCCCTATTCACCGCACAAGAATATATCTGACTAGCAAGAATCTTAAAACCTATGTATTGATATCTCTCTGGAGTTGAATCAAGAGGGTGTAAAGCGGCATAAACACAGCAGGGAAAAGCAGCTCAACCTCATTATCAAAATAAATTACTTAAAATGAACGCCATAAAACAAAGACAGTGAAAGAGAGAGAAATTCTTACAAAATCCGTTCGGAGGCTCTGATGCAACCTGGATTGACCATATCTAGACCCACAGCTGGATGAGACATAAGGCTGGACACTCTTGGGGCTGAGAGGTTTGGTGAGGTTGGGTGAGGAAACGCAGACCCTTTAAAGTAATACCGCGGGGTACCCACCCCATGGGTCCCAAATCTCCAGGTTCAAGGGCATCTTCCTACATTGAAAACGTGCATGGGAAACCCAGAAGATGGTACAGCGTGTGATCGGGAAAGGTTTCTAAAACGCACCTCATTTCTCCTCTCCTTGTACTCGGGTTCGCCATTGCAGCCGCTTTACTAACAATCTCCCTACTTGGAGAATCAGCACCTTGAAGCTCCTGTTTGTTTCGTACAGGTTGCAATTTGTCCTGAGGATGAACGGGAAGAGGGGGAACCAACGAGAGACTAGCTCTAGGTGTTGGGACAGGCACAGGTCACTCTATTTCCCCATCAGGAAGAAGAATGAAGCACAGGCTCAGCCTGCCCCCCGGAACCAGAATAGGGCCTGAAGCAATCCTGCGCTTTTGCGGCCAGCTCCCAAAAAAGCGAGTTGACAAATGGAGCTCAGGGCCACTGCAATTCACAAACCTGCAGAGTTATCAATGATAACTCTCGTCCACAAATATATTGAGGGAAGGCAATGAAGAGGATTTGAAAGCAAGGCAGAATTGCAGGAAACAGATTTCAGGAGGTAGATTCGACTCGCCTTTAAAGCACATGAAAAGCGGCAAAACGTTGACAATGATGCCCTTGGCCAAAAAGGGCGTATGCGTTTTTTCCTGAATATATTCAGTAAAAAACGCATACGCCCTTTTTGGCCAACCAAGCAAGCCGGAAGTGCAAATCAGCACTACAAAGAAGTCTCGCTTGCCATCGGTCAAAAGGGCCATGCTGCCAAAAGTGTAAACAACAGAAATTCAGGACAGGCCATGGAGACATGGGAGCCTTGCTACGCTGATGGGCAGGATGCCAATTGCCAACAGCCACTCTGGAGAAGTGTACGGTGTGTCCTGAAACATGTAATAAACACAGCTTACAGAGCATAGGGCACTTCCACTCATGGGCGTATAAATTGGGAAAACTACAAATCAACAAGACACAGGCACCCCAAAGTTTCGGGCTGCTCTGTGTACAAGAACCTCCACTTAGGTACACCTTAAACATGCCAGGAAAGAGAAAAATGGATAAAGAAGTTGTGGTACTTAGGGACAATGGAATATCACTCAGCCATGAAATCAATGTCATAAGGCTAGTAGCAGCATGATGAGTGGATTTAGGGACGAGGATTCTAAGTGAAATAAGTCACACAGAAAAAGACACTTATCCTAAGATATCACTTATAGAGGGCATGTCAAAATCGCTACACTTGAACTGAATTACAAAACAGAACAGAGTCACATATTTAGAAGACACACTATGGCTGCTGAACGGGAAAGGTGAGGTGGGGTGATGCATAAAACAAGGGTTTGAAATTAGCTCCCATACCGTTCCATAAGCCAAATATGTAACAGACAAGACCTCCTCCCTGCTCAGTGAACTGGACTCAACACCCCCTATTCACCGCACAAGAATATATATGACTAGCAAGAATCTTAAAACCTATGTATTGATATCTCTCTGGAGTTGAATCAAGAGGGTGTAAAGCGGCATAAACACAGCAGGGAAAAGCAGCTCAACCCCATTATCAAAATAAATTACTTAAAATGAACGCCATAAAACAAAGACAGTGAAAGAGAGAGAAATTCTTACAAATCCGTTCGGAGGCTCTGATGCAACCTGGATTGACCATATCTAGACCCACAGCTGGATGAGACATAAGGCTGGACACTCTTGGGGCTGAGAGGTTTGGTGAGGTTGGGTGAGGAAACGCAGACCCTTTAAAGTAATACCGCGGGGTACCCACCCCATGGGTCCCAAATCTCCAGGTTCAAGGGCATCTTCCTACATTGAAAACGTGCATGGGAAACCCAGAAGATGGTACAGCGTGTGATCGGGAAAGGTTTCTAAAACGCACCTCATTTCTCCTCTCCTTGTGCTCGGGTTCGCCATTCCAGCCGCTTTACTAACAATCTCCCTACGTGGAGAATCAGCACCTGGAACCTCCTGTTTGTTTCGTACAGGTTGCAATTTGTCCTGAGGATGGACGGGAAGACGGGGAACCAATGAGAGACTAGCTCTAGGTGTTGGGACAGGCACAGGTCACTCTATTTCCCCATCAGGAAGAAGAATGAAGCACAGGCTCAGCCTGCCCCCCGGAACCAGAATAGGGCCTGAAGCAATCCTGCGCTTTTGCGGCCAGCTCCCAAAAAAGTGAGTTGACAAATGGAGCTCAGGGCCACTGCAATTCACAAACCTGCAGAGTTATCAATGATAACTCTCGTCCACAAATATATTGAGGGAAGGCAACGAAGAGGATTTGAAAGCAAGGCAGAATTGCAGGAAACAGATTTCAGGAGGTAGATTCGACTCGCCTTTAAAGCACATGAAAAGCAGCAAAACGTTGACAATGATGCCCTTGGCCAAAAAGGGCGTATGCGTTTTTTCCTGAATATATTCAGGAAAAAACGCATACGCCCTTTTTGGCCAACCAGCAAGCCGGAAGTGCAAATCAGCACTACAAAGAAGTCTCGCTGGCCATCGTTCAAAAGGGCCATGCTGCCAAAAGTGTAAAAACCAGAAATTCAGGACAGACCATGGAGACGTGGGAGCCTTGCTACGCTGATGGGCAGGATGCCAATTGCCAACAGGCACTCTGGAGAAGTGTACGGTGTGTCCTGAAACATGTAATAAACACAGCTTACAGAGCATAGGGCACTTCCACTCATGGGCGTATAAATTGGGAAAACTAAAAATCAACAAGACACAGGCACCCCAAAGTTTCGGGCTGCTCTGTGTACAAGAACCTCCACTTAGGTACACCTTAAACATGCCAGGAAAGAGAAAAATGGATAAAGAAGTTGTGGTACTTAGGCACAATGGAATATCACTCAGCCATGAAATCAATGTCATAAGGCTAGTAGCAGCATGATGAGTGGATTTAGGGACGAGGATTCTAAGTGAAATAAGTCACACAGAAAAAGACACTTATCCTAAGATATCACTTATAGAGGGCATGTCAAAATCGCTACACTTGAACTGAATTACAAAACAGAACAGAGTCACACATTTAGAAGACACACTATGGCTGCTTAACGGGAAAGGTGAGGTGGGGTGATGCATAAAACAAGGGTTTGAAATTAGCTCCCATACCGTTCCATAAGCCAAATATGTAACAGACAAGACCTCCTCCCTGCTCAGTGAACTGGACTCAACACCCCCTATTCACCGCACAAGAATATATCTGACTAGCAAGAATCTTAAAACCTATGTATTGATATCTCTCTGGAGTTGAATCAAGAGGGTGTAAAGCGGCATAAACACAGCAGGGAAAAGCAGCTCAACCTCATTATCAAAATAAATTACTTAAAATGAACGCCATAAAACAAAGACAGTGAAAGAGAGAGAAATTCTTACAAAATCCGTTCGGAGGCTCTGATGCAACCTGGATTGACCATATCTAGACCCACAGCTGGATGAGACATAAGGCTGGACACTCTTGGGGCTGAGAGGTTTGGTGAGGTTGGGTGAGGAAACGCAGACCCTTTAAAGTAATACCGCGGGGTACCCACCCCATGGGTCCCAAATCTCCAGGTTCAAGGGCATCTTCCTACATTGAAAACGTGCATGGGAAACCCAGAAAATGGTACAGCGTGTGATCGGGAAAGGTTTCTAAAACGCACCTCATTTCTCCTCTCCTTGTGCTCGGGTTCGCCATTGCAGCCGCTTTACTAACAATCTCCCTACTTGGAGAATCAGCACCTTGAAGCTCCTGTTTGTTTCGTACAGGTTGCAATTTGTCCTGAGGATGAACGGGAAGAGGGGGAACCAACGAGAGACTAGCTCTAGGTGTTGGGACAGGCACAGGTCACTCTATTTCCCCATCAGGAAGAAGAATGAAGCACAGGCTCAGCCTGCCCCCCGGAACCAGAATAGGGCCTGAAGCAATCCTGCGCTTTTGCGGCCAGCTCCCAAAAAAGTTAGTTGACAAATGGAGCTCAGGGCCACTGCAATTCACAAACCTGCAGAGTTATCAATGATAACTCTCGTCCACAAATATATTGAGGGAAGGCAATGAAGAGGATTTGAAAGCAAGGCAGAATTGCAGGAAACAGATTTCAGGAGGTAGATTCGACTCGCCTTTAAAGCACATGAAAAGCAGCAAAACGTTGACAATGATGCCCTTGGCCAAAAAGGGCGTATGCGTTTTTTCCTGAATATATTCAGGAAAAAACGCATACGCCCTTTTTGGCCAACCAAGCAAGCCGGAAGTGCAAATCAGCACTACAAAGAAGTCTCGCTTGCCATCGGTCAAAAGGGCCATGCTGCCAAAAGTGTAAACAACAGAAATTCAGGACAGGCCATGGAGACATGGGAGCCTTGCTACGCTGATGGGCAGGATGCCAATTGCCAACAGCCACTCTGGAGAAGTGTACGGTGTGTCCTGAAACATGTAATAAACACAGCTTACAGAGCATAGGGCACTTCCACTCATGGGCGTATAAATTGGGAAAACTACAAATCAACAAGACACAGGCACCCCAAAGTTTCGGGCTGCTCTGTGTACAAGAACCTCCACTTAGGTACACCTTAAACATGCCAGGAAAGAGAAAAATGGATAAAGAAGTTGTGGTACTTAGGGACAATGGAATATCACTCAGCCATGAAATCAATGTCATAAGGCTAGTAGCAGCATGATGAGTGGATTTAGGGACGAGGATTCTAAGTGAAATAAGTCACACAGAAAAAGACACTTATCCTAAGATATCACTTATAGAGGGCATGTCAAAATCGCTACACTTGAACTGAATTACAAAACAGAACAGAGTCACATATTTAGAAGACACACTATGGCTGCTTAACGGGAAAGGTGAGGTGGGGTGATGCATAAAACAAGGGTTTGAAATTAGCTCCCATACCGTTCCATAAGCCAAATATGTAACAGACAAGACCTCCTCCCTGCTCAGTGAACTGGACTCAACACCCCCTATTCACCGCACAAGAATATATCTGACTAGCAAGAATCTTAAAACCTATGTATTGATATCTCTCTGGAGTTGAATCAAGAGGGTGTAAAGCGGCATAAACACAGCAGGGAAAAGCAGCTCAACCCCATTATCAAAATAAATTACTTAAAATGAACGCCATAAAACAAAGACAGTGAAAGAGAGAGAAATTCTTACAAAATCCGTTCGGAGGCTCTGATGCAACCTGGATTGACCATATCTAGACCCACAGCTGGATGAGACATAAGGCTGGACACTCTTGGGGCTGAGAGGTTTGGTGAGGTTGGGTGAGGAAACGCAGACCCTTTAAAGTAATACCGGGGGGTACCCACCCTATGGGTCCCAAATCTCCAGGTTCAAGGGCATCTTCCTACATTGAAAACGTGCATGGGAAACCCAGAAGATGGTACAGCGTGTGATCGGGAAAGGTTTCTAAAACGCACCTCATTTCTCCTCTCCTTGTGCTCGGGTTCGCCATTGCAGCCGCTTTACTAACAATCTCCCTACTTGGAGAATCAGCACCTTGAAGCTCCTGTTTGTTTCGTACAGGTTGCAATTTGTCCTGAGGATGAACGGGAAGAGGGGGAACCAACGAGAGACTAGCTCTAGGTGTTGGGACAGGCACAGGTCACTCTATTTCCCCATCAGGAAGAAGAATGAAGCACAGGCTCAGCCTGCCCCCCGGAACCAGAATAGGGCCTGAAGCAATCCTGCGCTTTTGCGGCCATCTCCCAAAAAAGCGAGTTGACAAATGGAGCTCAGGGCCACTGCAATTCACAAACCTGCAGAGTTATAAATGATAACTCTCGTCCACAAATATATTGAGGGAAGGCAACGAAGAGGATTTGAAAGCAAGGCAGAATTGCAGGAAACAGATTTCAGGAGGTAGATTCGACTCGCCTTTAAAGCACATGAAAAGCAGCAAAACGTTGACAATGATGCCCTTGGCCAAAAAGGGCGTATGCGTTTTTTCCTGAATATATTCAGGAAAAAACGCATACGCCCTTTTTGGCCAACCAAGCAAGCCGGAAGTGCAAATCAGCACTACAAAGAAGTCTCGCTTGCCATCGGTCAAAAGGGCCATGCTGCCAAAAGTGTAAAAACCAGAAATTCAGGACAGGCCATGGAGACATGGGAGCCTTGCTACGCTGATGGGCAGGATGCCAATTGCCAACAGCCACTCTGGAGAAGTGTACGGTGTGTCCTGAAACATGTAATAAACACAGCTTACAGAGCATAGGGCACTTCCACTCATGGGCGTATAAATTGGGAAAACTAAAAATCAACAAGACACAGGCACCCCAAAGTTTCGGGCTGCTCTGTGTACAAGAACCTCCACTTAGGTACACCTTAAACATGCCAGGAAAGAGAAAAATGGATAAAGAAGTTGTGGTACTTAGGCACAATGGAATATCACTCAGCCATGAAATCAATGTCATAAGGCTAGTAGCAGCATGATGAGTGGATTTAGGGACGAGGATTCTAAGTGAAATAAGTCACACAGAAAAAGACACTTATCCTAAGATATCACTTATAGAGGGCATGTCAAAATCGCTACACTTGAACTGAATTACAAAACAGAACAGAGTCACATATTTAGAAGACACACTATGGCTGCTTAACGGGAAAGGTGAGGTGGGGTGATGCATAAAACAAGGGTTTGAAATTAGCTCCCATACCGTTCCATAAGCCAAATATGTAACAGACAAGACCTCCTCCCTGCTCAGTGAACTGGACTCAACACCCCCTATTCACCGCACAAGAATATATCTGACTAGCAAGAATCTTAAAACCTATGTATTGATATCTCTCTGGAGTTGAATCAAGAGGGTGTAAAGCGGCATAAACACAGCAGGGAAAAGCAGCTCAACTCCATTATCAAAATAAATTACTTAAAATGAACGCCATAAAAAAAAGACAGTGAAAGAGAGAGAAATTCTTACAAAATCCATTCGGAGGCTCTGATGCAACCTGGATTGACCATATCTAGACCCACAGCTGGATGAGACATAAGGCTGGACACTCTTGGGGCTGAGAGGTTTGGTGAGGTTGGGTGAGGAAACGCAGACCCTTTAAAGTAATACCGCGGGGTACCCACCCCATGGGTCCCAAATCTCCAGGTTCAAGGGCATCTTCCTACATTGAAAACGTGCATGGGAAACCCAGAAGATGGTACAGCGTGTGATCGGGAAAGGTTTCTAAAACGCACCTCATTTCTCCTCTCCTTGTGCTCGGGTTCGCCATTGCAGCCGCTTTACTAACAATCTCCCTACTTGGAGAATCAGCACCTTGAAGCTCCTGTTTGTTTCGTACAGGTTGCAATTTGTCCTGAGGATGAACGGGAAGAGGGGGAACCAACGAGAGACTAGCTCTAGGTGTTGGGACAGGCACAGGTCACTCTATTTCCCCATCAGGAAGAAGAATGAAGCACAGGCTCAGCCTGCCCCCCGGAACCAGAATAGGGCCTGAAGCAATCCTGCGCTTTTGCGGCCAGCTCCCAAAAAAGCGAGTTGACAAATGGAGCTCAGGGCCACTGCAATTCACAAACCTGCAGAGTTATAAATGATAACTCTCGTCCACAAATATATTGAGGGAAGGCAACGAAGAGGATTTGAAAGCAAGGCAGAATTGCAGGAAACAGATTTCAGGAGGTAGATTCGACTCGCCTTTAAAGCACATGAAAAGCGGCAAAACGTTGACAATGATGCCCTTGGCCAAAAAGGGCGTATGCGTTTTTTCCTGAATATATTCAGGAAAAAACGCATACGCCCTTTTTGGCCAACCAAGCAAGCCGGAAGTGCAAATCAGCACTACAAAGAAGTCTCGCTTGCCATCGGTCAAAAGGGCCACGCTGCAAAAAGAGTAAACACCAGAAATGCAGGACAGGCCATGGAGACATGGGAGACTTGCTAGGCTGAGGGGTGGGATGTCAATTGCCAACAGCCACTCTGGAGAAGTGTACGGTGTGTCCTGAAACATGTAATAAACACAGCTTACAGAGCATAGGGCACTTCCACTCATGGGCGTATAAATTGGGAAAACTAAAAATCAACAAGACACAGGCACCCCAAAGTTTCGGGCTGCTCTGTGTACAAGAACCTCCACTTAGGTACACCTTAAACATGCCAGGAAAGAGAAAAATGGATAAAGAAGTTGTGGTACTTAGGCACAATGGAATATCACTCAGCCATGAAATCAATGTCATAAGGCTAGTAGCAGCATGATGAGTGGATTTAGGGACGAGGATTCTAAGTGAAATAAGTCACACAGAAAAAGACACTTATCCTAAGATATCACTTATAGAGGGCATGTCAAAATCGCTACACTTGAACTGAATTACAAAACAGAACAGAGTCACATATTTAGAAGACACACTATGGCTGCTTAACGGGAAAGGTGAGGTGGGGTGATGCATAAAACAAGGGTTTGAAATTAGCTCCCATACCGTTCCATAAGCCAAATATGTAACAGACAAGACCTCCTCCCTGCTCAGTGAACTGGACTCAACACCCCCTATTCACCGCACAAGAATATATCTGACTAGCAAGAATCTTAAAACCTATGTATTGATATCTCTCTGGAGTTGAATCAAGAGGGTGTAAAGCGGCATAAACACAGCAGGGAAAAGCAGCTCAACCTCATTATCAAAATAAATTACTTAAAATGAACGCCATAAAACAAAGACAGTGAAAGAGAGAGAAATTCTTACAAAATCCGTTCGGAGGCTCTGATGCAACCTGGATTGACCATATCTAGACCCACAGCTGGATGAGACATAAGGCTGGACACTCTTGGGGCTGAGAGGTTTGGTGAGGTTGGGTGAGGAAACGCAGACCCTTTAAAGTAATACCGCGGGGTACCCACCCCATGGGTCCCAAATCTCCAGGTTCAAGGGCATCTTCCTACATTGAAAACGTGCATGGGAAACCCAGAAGATGGTACAGCGTGTGATCGGGAAAGGTTTCTAAAACGCACCTCATTTCTCCTCTCCTTGTGCTCGGGTTCGCCATTCCAGCCGCTTTACTAACAATCTCCCTACTTGGAGAATCAGCACCTTGAAGCTCCTGTTTGTTTCGTACAGGTTGCAATTTGTCCTGAGGATGAACGGGAAGAGGGGGAACCAACGAGAGACTAGCTCTAGGTGTTGGGACAGGCACAGGTCACTCTATTTCCCCATCAGGAAGAAGAATGAAGCACAGGCTCAGCCTGCCCCCCGGAACCAGAATAGGGCCTGAAGCAATCCTGCGCTTTTGCGGCCAGCTCCCAAAAAAGCGAGTTGACAAATGGAGCTCAGGGCCACTGCAATTCACAAACCTGCAGAGTTATCAATGATAACTCTCGTCCACAAATATATTGAGGGAAGGCAACGAAGAGGATTTGAAAGCAAGGCAGAATTGCAGGAAACAGATTTCAGGAGGTAGATTCGACTCGCCTTTAAAGCACATGAAAAGCGGCAAAACGTTGACAATGATGCCCTTGGCCAAAAAGGGCGTATGCGTTTTTTCCTGAATATATTCAGGAAAAAACGCATACGCCCTTTTTGGCCAACCAAGCAAGCCGGAAGTGCAAATCAGCACTACAAAGAAGTCTCGCTTGCCATCGGTCAAAAGGGCCACGCTGCAAAAAGAGTAAACACCAGAAATGCAGGACAGGCCATGGAGACATGGGAGACTTGATAGGCTGAGGGGTGGGATGTCAATTGCCAACAGCCACTCTGGAGAAGTGTACGGTGTGTCCTGAAACATGTAATAAACACAGCTTACAGAGCATAGGGCACTTCCACTCATGGGCGTATAAATTGGGAAAACTAAAAATCAACAAGACACAGGCACCCCAAAGTTTCGGGCTGCTCTGTGTACAAGAACCTCCACTTAGGTACACCTTAAACATGCCAGGAAAGAGAAAAATGGATAAAGAAGTTGTGGTACTTAGGCACAATGGAATATCACTCAGCCATGAAATCAATGTCATAAGGCTAGTAGCAGCATGATGAGTGGATTTAGGGACGAGGATTCTAAGTGAAATAAGTCACACAGAAAAAGACACTTATCCTAAGATATCACTTATAGAGGGCATGTCAAAATCGCTACACTTGAACTGAATTACAAAACAGAACAGAGTCACATATTTAGAAGACACACTATGGCTGCTTAACGGGAAAGGTGAGGTGGGGTGATGCATAAAACAAGGGTTTGAAATTAGCTCCCATACCGTTCCATAAGCCAAATATGTAACAGACAAGACCTCCTCCCTGCTCAGTGAACTGGACTCAACACCCCCTATTCACCGCACAAGAATATATCTGACTAGCAAGAATCTTAAAACCTATGTATTGATATCTCTCTGGAGTTGAATCAAGAGGGTGTAAAGCGGCATAAACACAGCAGGGAAAAGCAGCTCAACCTCATTATCAAAATAAATTACTTAAAATGAACGCCATAAAACAAAGACAGTGAAAGAGAGAGAAATTCTTACAAAATCCGTTCGGAGGCTCTGATGCAACCTGGATTGACCATATCTAGACCCACAGCTGGATGAGACATAAGGCTGGACACTCTTGGGGCTGAGAGGTTTGGTGAGGTTGGGTGAGGAAACGCAGACCCTTTAAAGTAATACCGCGGGGTACCCACCCCATGGGTCCCAAATCTCCAGGTTCAAGGGCATCTTCCTACATTGAAAACGTGCATGGGAAACCCAGAAGATGGTACAGCGTGTGATCGGGAAAGGTTTCTAAAACGCACCTCATTTCTCCTCTCCTTGTACTCGGGTTCGCCATTGCAGCCGCTTTACTAACAATCTCCCTACTTGGAGAATCAGCACCTTGAAGCTCCTGTTTGTTTCGTACAGGTTGCAATTTGTCCTGAGGATGAACGGGAAGAGGGGGAACCAACGAGAGACTAGCTCTAGGTGTTGGGACAGGCACAGGTCACTCTATTTCCCCATCAGGAAGAAGAATGAAGCACAGGCTCAGCCTGTCCTCCGGAACCAGAATAGGGCCTGAAGCAATCCTGCGCTTTTGCGGCCAGCTCCCAAAAAAGCGAGTTGACAAATGGAGCTCAGGGCCACTGCAATTCACAAACCTGCAGAGTTATCAATGATAACTCTCGTCCACAAATATATTGAGGGAAGGCAACGAAGAGGATTTGAAAGCAAGGCAGAATTGCAGGAAACAGATTTCAGGAGGTAGATTCGACTCGCCTTTAAAGCACATGAAAAGCGGCAAAACGTTGACAATGATGCCCTTGGCCAAAAAGGGCGTATGCGTTTTTTCCTGAATATATTCAGGAAAAAACGCATACGCCCTTTTTGGCCAACCAAGCAAGCCGGAAGTGCAAATCAGCACTACAAAGAAGTCTCGCTTGCCATCGGTCAAAAGGGCCATGCTGCCAAAAGTGTAAAAACCAGAAATTCAGGACAGGCCATGGAGACATGGGAGCCTTGCTACGCTGATGGGCAGGATGCCAATTGCCAACAGCCACTCTGGAGAAGTGTACGGTGTGTCCTGAAACATGTAATAAACACAGCTTACAGAGCATAAGGCACTTCCACTCATGGGCGTATAAATTGGGAAAACTACAAATCAACAAGACACAGGCACCCCAAAGTTTCGGGCTGCTCTGTGTACAAGAACCTCCACTTAGGTACACCTTAAACATGCCAGGAAAGAGAAAAATGGATAAAGAAGTTGTGGTACTTAGGCACAATGGAATATCACTCAGCCATGAAATCAATGTCATAAGGCTAGTAGCAGCATGATGAGTGGATTTAGGGACGAGGATTCTAAGTGAAATAAGTCACACAGAAAAAGACACTTATCCTAAGATATCACTTATAGAGGGCATGTCAAAATCGCTACACTTGAACTGAATTACAAAACAGAACAGAGTCACATATTTAGAAGACACACTATGGCTGCTTAACGGGAAAGGTGAGGTGGGGTGATGCATAAAACAAGGGTTTGAAATTAGCTCCCATACCGTTCCATAAGCCAAATATGTAACAGACAAGACCTCCTCCCTGCTCAGTGAACTGGACTCAACACCCCCTATTCACCGCACAAGAATATATCTGACTAGCAAGAATCTTAAAACCTATGTATTGATATCTCTCTGGAGTTGAATCAAGAGGGTGTAAAGCGGCATAAACACAGCAGGGAAAAGCAGCTCAACCTCATTATCAAAATAAATTACTTAAAATGAACGCCATAAAACAAAGACAGTGAAAGAGAGAGAAATTCTTACAAAATCCGTTCGGAGGCTCTGATGCAACCTGGATTGACCATATCTAGACCCACAGCTGGATGAGACATAAGGCTGGACACTCTTGGGGCTGAGAGGTTTGGTGAGGTTGGGTGAGGAAACGCAGACCCTTTAAAGTAATACCGCGGGGTACCCACCCCATGGGTCCCAAATCTCCAGGTTCAAGGGCATCTTCCTACATTGAAAACGTGCATGGGAAACCCAGAAGATGGTACAGCGTGTGATCGGGAAAGGTTTCTAAAACGCACCTCATTTCTCCTCTCCTTGTACTCGGGTTCGCCATTGCAGCCGCTTTACTAACAATCTCCCTACTTGGAGAATCAGCACCTTGAAGCTCCTGTTTGTTTCGTACAGGTTGCAATTTGTCCTGAGGATGAACGGGAAGAGGGGGAACCAACGAGAGACTAGCTCTAGGTGTTGGGACAGGCACAGGTCACTCTATTTCCCCATCAGGAAGAAGAATGAAGCACAGGCTCAGCCTGTCCTCCGGAACCAGAATAGGGCCTGAAGCAATCCTGCGCTTTTGCGGCCAGCTCCCAAAAAAGCGAGTTGACAAATGGAGCTCAGGGCCACTGCAATTCACAAACCTGCAGAGTTATCAATGATAACTCTCGTCCACAAATATATTGAGGGAAGGCAACGAAGAGGATTTGAAAGCAAGGCAGAATTGCAGGAAACAGATTTCAGGAGGTAGATTCGACTCGCCTTTAAAGCACATGAAAAGCGGCAAAACGTTGACAATGATGCCCTTGGCCAAAAAGGGCGTATGCGTTTTTTCCTGAATATATTCAGGAAAAAACGCATACGCCCTTTTTGGCCAACCAAGCAAGCCGGAAGTGCAAATCAGCACTACAAAGAAGTCTCGCTTGCCATCGGTCAAAAGGGCCATGCTGCCAAAAGTGTAAAAACCAGAAATTCAGGACAGGCCATGGAGACATGGGAGCCTTGCTACGCTGATGGGCAGGATGCCAATTGCCAACAGCCACTCTGGAGAAGTGTACGGTGTGTCCTGAAACATGTAATAAACACAGCTTACAGAGCATAAGGCACTTCCACTCATGGGCGTATAAATTTGGAAAACTACAAATCAACAAGACACAGGCACCCCAAAGTTTCGGGCTGCTCTGTGTACAAGAACCTCCACTTAGGTACACCTTAAACATGCCAGGAAAGAGAAAAATGGATAAAGAAGTTGTGGTACTTAGGCACAATGGAATATCACTCAGCCATGAAATCAATGTCATAAGGCTAGTAGCAGCATGATGAGTGGATTTAGGGACGAGGATTCTAAGTGAAATAAGTCACACAGAAAAAGATAGTTATCCTAAGATATCACTTATAGAGGGCATGTCAAAATCACTACACTTGAACTGAATTACAAAACAGAACAGAGTCACATATTTAGAAGACACACTATGGCTGCTTAACGGGAAAGGTGAGGTGGGGTGATGCATAAAACAAGGGTTTGAAATTAGCTCCCATACCGTTCCATAAGCCAAATATGTAACAGACAAGACCTCCTCCCTGCTCAGTGAACTGGACTCAACACCCCCTATTCACCGCACAAGAATATATCTGACTAGCAAGAATCTTAAAACCTATGTATTGATATCTCTCTGGAGTTGAATCAAGAGGGTGTAAAGCGGCATAAACACAGCAGGGAAAAGCAGCTCAACCCCATTATCAAAATAAATTACTTAAAATGAACGCCATAAAACAAAGACAGTGAAAGAGAGAGAAATTCTTACAAAATCCGTTCGGAGGCTCTGATGCAACCTGGATTGACCATATCTAGACCCACAGCTGGATGAGACATAAGGCTGGACACTCTTGGGGCTGAGAGGTTTGGTGAGGTTGGGTGAGGAAACGCAGACCCTTTAAAGTAATACCGCGGGGTACCCACCCCATGGGTCCCAAATCTCCAGGTTCAAGGGCATCTTCCTACATTGAAAACGTGCATGGGAAACCCAGAAGATGGTACAGCGTGTGATCGGGAAAGGTTTCTAAAACGCACCTCATTTCTCCTCTCCTTGTGCTCGGGTTCGCCATTCCAGCCGCATTACTAGCAATCTCCTTACTTGGAGAATCAGCACCTTGAAGCTCCTGTTTGTTTCGTACAGGTTGCAATTTGTCCTGAGGATGAACGGGAAGAGGGGGAACCAACGAGAGACTAGCTCTAGGTGTTGGGACAGGCACAGGTCACTCTATTTCCCCATCAGGAAGAAGAATGAAGCACAGGCTCAGCCTGCCCCTCGGAACCAGAATAGGGCCTGAAGCAATCCTGCGCTTTTGCGGCCAGCTCCCAAAAAAGTTAGTTGACAAATGGAGCTCAGGGCCACTGCAATTCACAAACCTGCAGAGTTATCAATGATAACTCTCGTCCACAAATATATTGAGGGAAGGCAATGAAGAGGATTTGAAAGCAAGGCAGAATTGCAGGAAACAGATTTCAGGAGGTAGATTCGACTCGCCTTTAAAGCACATGAAAAGCGGCAAAACGTTGACAATGATGCCCTTGGCCAAAAAGGGCGTATGCGTTTTTTCCTGAATATATTCAGGAAAAAACGCATACGCCCTTTTTGGCCAACCAAGCAAGCCGGAAGTGCAAATCAGCACTACAAAGAAGTCTCGCTTGCCATCGGTCAAAAGGGCCATGCTGCCAAAAGTGTAAACAACAGAAATTCAGGACAGGCCATGGAGACATGGGAGCCTTGCTACGCTGATGGGCAGGATGCCAATTGCCAACAGCCACTCTGGAGAAGTGTACGGTGTGTCCTGAAACATGTAATAAACACAGCTTACAGAGCATAGGGCACTTCCACTCATGGGCGTATAAATTGGGAAAACTACAAATCAACAAGACACAGGCACCCCAAAGTTTCGGGCTGCTCTGTGTACAAGAACCTCCACTTAGGTACACCTTAAACATGCCAGGAAAGAGAAAAATGGATAAAGAAGTTGTGGTACTTAGGCACAATGGAATATCACTCAGCCATGAAATCAATGTCATAAGGCTAGTAGCAGCATGATGAGTGGATTTAGGGACGAGGATTCTAAGTGAAATAAGTCACACAGAAAAAGACACTTATCCTAAGATATCACTTATAGAGGGCATGTCAAAATCGCTACACTTGAACTGAATTACAAAACAGAACAGAGTCACACATTTAGAAGACACACTATGGCTGCGTAACGGGAAAGGTGAGGTGGGGTGATGCATAAAACAAGGGTTTGAAATTAGCTCCCATACCGTTCCATAAGCCAAATATGTAACAGACAAGACCTCCTCCCTGCTCAGTGAACTGGACTCAACACCCCCTATTCACCGCACAAGAATATATCTGACTAGCAAGAATCTTAAAACCTATGTATTGATATCTCTCTGGAGTTGAATCAAGAGGGTGTAAAGCGGCATAAACACAGCAGGGAAAAGCAGCTCAACCCCATTATCAAAATAAATTACTTAAAATGAACGCCATAAAACAAAGACAGTGAAAGAGAGAGAAATTCTTACAAATCCGTTCGGAGGCTCTGATGCAACCTGGATTGACCATATCTAGACCCACAGCTGGATGAGACATAAGGCTGGACACTCTTGGGGCTGAGAGTTTTGGTGAGGTTGGGTGAGGAAACGCAGACCCTTTAAAGTAATACCGCGGGGTACCCACCCCATGGGTCCCAAATCTCCAGGTTCAAGGGCATCTTCCTACATTGAAAACGTGCATGGGAAACCCAGAAGATGGTACAGCGTGTGATCGGGAAAGGTTTCTAAAACGCACCTCATTTCTCCTCTCCTTGTGCTCGGGTTCGCCATTCCAGCCGCTTTACTAACAATCTCCCTACTTGGAGAATCAGCACCTTGAAGCTCCTGTTTGTTTCGTACAGGTTGCAATTTGTCCTGAGGATGAACGGGAAGAGGGGGAACCAACGAGAGACTAGCTCTAGGTGTTGGGACAGGCACAGGTCACTCTATTTCCCCATCAGGAAGAAGAATGAAGCACAGGCTCAGCCTGCCCCCCGGAACCAGAATAGGGCCTGAAGCAATCCTGCGCTTTTGCGGCCAGCTCCCAAAAAAGCGAGTTGACAAATGGAGCTCAGGGCCACTGCAATTCACAAACCTGCAGAGTTATAAATGATAACTCTCGTCCACAAATATATTGAGGGAAGGCAACGAAGAGGATTTGAAAGCAAGGCAGAATTGCAGGAAACAGATTTCAGGAGGTAGATTCGACTCGCCTTTAAAGCACATGAAAAGCGGCAAAACGTTGACAATGATGCCCTTGGCCAAAAAGGGCGTATGCGTTTTTTCCTGAATATATTCAGGAAAAAACGCATACGCCCTTTTTGGCCAACCAAGCAAGCCGGAAGTGCAAATCAGCACTACAAAGAAGTCTCACTTGCCATCGGTCAAAAGGGCCACGCTGCAAAAAGAGTAAACACCAGAAATGCAGGACAGGCCATGGAGACATGGGAGACTTGCTAGGCTGAGGGGTGGGATGTCAATTGCCAACAGCCACTCTGGAGAAGTGTACGGTGTGTCCTGAAACATGTAATAAACACAGCTTACAGAGCATAGGGCACTTCCACTCATGGGCGTATAAATTGGGAAAACTAAAAATCAACAAGACACAGGCACCCCAAAGTTTCGGGCTGCTCTGTGTACAAGAACCTCCACTTAGGTACACCTTAAACATGCCAGGAAAGAGAAAAATGGATAAAGAAGTTGTGGTACTTAGGCACAATGGAATATCACTCAGCCATGAAATCAATGTCATAAGGCTAGTAGCAGCATGATGAGTGGATTTAGGGACGAGGATTCTAAGTGAAATAAGTCACACAGAAAAAGACACTTATCCTAAGATATCACTTATAGAGGGCATGTCAAAATCGCTACACTTGAACTGAATTACAAAACAGAACAGAGTCACATATTTAGAAGACACACTATGGCTGCTTAACGGGAAAGGTGAGGTGGGGTGATGCATAAAACAAGGGTTTGAAATTAGCTCCCATACCGTTCCATAAGCCAAATATGTAACAGACAAGACCTCCTCCCTGCTCAGTGAACTGGACTCAACACCCCCTATTCACCGCACAAGAATATATCTGACTAGCAAGAATCTTAAAACCTATGTATTGATATCTCTCTGGAGTTGAATCAAGAGGGTGTAAAGCGGCATAAACACAGCAGGGAAAAGCAGCTCAACCTCATTATCAAAATAAATTACTTAAAATGAACGCCATAAAACAAAGACAGTGAAAGAGAGAGAAATTCTTACAAAATCCGTTCGGAGGCTCTGATGCAACCTGGATTGACCATATCTAGACCCACAGCTGGATGAGACATAAGGCTGGACACTCTTGGGGCTGAGAGGTTTGGTGAGGTTGGGTGAGGAAACGCAGACCCTTTAAAGTAATACCGCGGGGTACCCACCCCATGGGTCCCAAATCTCCAGGTTCAAGGGCATCTTCCTACATTGAAAACGTGCATGGGAAACCCAGAAGATGGTACAGCGTGTGATCGGGAAAGGTTTCTAAAACGCACCTCATTTCTCCTCTCCTTGTACTCGGGTTCGCCATTACAGCCGCTTTACTAACAATCTCCCTACTTGGAGAATCAGCACCTTGAAGCTCCTGTTTGTTTCGTACAGGTTGCAATTTGTCCTGAGGATGAACGGGAAGAGGGGGAACCAACGAGAGACTAGCTCTAGGTGTTGGGACAGGCACAGGTCACTCTATTTCCCCATCAGGAAGAAGAATGAAGCACAGGCTCAGCCTGTCCTCCGGAACCAGAATAGGGCCTGAAGCAATCCTGCGCTTTTGCGGCCAGCTCCCAAAAAAGCGAGTTGACAAATGGAGCTCAGGGCCACTGCAATTCACAAACCTGCAGAGTTATCAATGATAACTCTCGTCCACAAATATATTGAGGGAAGGCAACGAAGAGGATTTGAAAGCAAGGCAGAATTGCAGGAAACAGATTTCAGGAGGTAGATTCGACTCGCCTTTAAAGCACATGAAAAGCGGCAAAACGTTGACAATGATGCCCTTGGCCAAAAAGGGCGTATGCGTTTTTTCCTGAATATATTCAGGAAAAAACGCATACGCCCTTTTTGGCCAACCAAGCAAGCCGGAAGTGCAAATCAGCACTACAAAGAAGTCTCGCTTGCCATCGGTCAAAAGGGCCATGCTGCCAAAAGTGTAAACAACAGAAATTCAGGACAGGCCATGGAGACATGGGAGCCTTGCTACGCTGATGGGCAGGATGCCAATTGCCAACAGCCACTCTGGAGAAGTGTACGGTGTGTCCTGAAACATGTAATAAACACAGCTTACAGAGCATAGGGCACTTCCACTCATGGGCGTATAAATTGGGAAAACTACAAATCAACAAGACACAGGCACCCCAAAGTTTCGGGCTGCTCTGTGTACAAGAACCTCCACTTAGGTACACCTTAAACATGCCAGGAAAGAGAAAAATGGATAAAGAAGTTGTGGTACTTAGGCACAATGGAATATCACTCAGCCATGAAATCAATGTCATAAGGCTAGTAGCAGCATGATGAGTGGATTTAGGGACGAGGATTCTAAGTGAAATAAGTCACACAGAAAAAGACACTTATCCTAAGATATCACTTATAGAGGGCATGTCAAAATCGCTACACTTGAACTGAATTACAAAACAGAACAGAGTCACACATTTAGAAGACACACTATGGCTGCGTAACGGGAAAGGTGAGGTGGGGTGATGCATAAAACAAGGGTTTGAAATTAGCTCCCATACCGTTCCATAAGCCAAATATGTAACAGACAAGACCTCCTCCCTGCTCAGTGAACTGGACTCAACACCCCCTATTCACCGCACAAGAATATATCTGACTAGCAAGAATCTTAAAACCTATGTATTGATATCTCTCTGGAGTTGAATCAAGAGGGTGTAAAGCGGCATAAACACAGCAGGGAAAAGCAGCTCAACCCCATTATCAAAATAAATTACTTAAAATGAACGCCATAAAACAAAGACAGTGAAAGAGAGAGAAATTCTTACAAATCCGTTCGGAGGCTCTGATGCAACCTGGATTGACCATATCTAGACCCACAGCTGGATGAGACATAAGGCTGGACACTCTTGGGGCTGAGAGGTTTGGTGAGGTTGGGTGAGGAAACGCAGACCCTTTAAAGTAATACCGCGGGGTACCCACCCCATGGGTCCCAAATCTCCAGGTTCAAGGGCATCTTCCTACATTGAAAACGTGCATGGGAAACCCAGAAGATGGTACAGCGTGTGATCGGGAAAGGTTTCTAAAACGCACCTCATTTCTCCTCTCCTTGTGCTCGGGTTCGCCATTCCAGCCGCTTTACTAACAATCTCCCTACTTGGAGAATCAGCACCTTGAAGCTCCTGTTTGTTTCGTACAGGTTGCAATTTGTCCTGAGGATGAACGGGAAGAGGGGGAACCAACGAGAGACTAGCTCTAGGTGTTGGGACAGGCACAGGTCACTCTATTTCCCCATCAGGAAGAAGAATGAAGCACAGGCTCAGCCTGCCCCCCGGAACCAGAATAGGGCCTGAAGCAATCCTGCGCTTTTGCGGCCAGCTCCCAAAAAAGCGAGTTGACAAATGGAGCTCAGGGCCACTGCAATTCACAAACCTGCAGAGTTATCAATGATAACTCTCGTCCACAAATATATTGAGGGAAGGCAACGAAGAGGATTTGAAAGCAAGGCAGAATTGCAGGAAACAGATTTCAGGAGGTAGATTCGACTCGCCTTTAAAGCACATGAAAAGCGGCAAAACGTTGACAATGATGCCCTTGGCCAAAAAGGGCGTATGCGTTTTTTCCTGAATATATTCAGGAAAAAACGCATACGCCCTTTTTGGCCAACCAAGCAAGCCGGAAGTGCAAATCAGCACTACAAAGAAGTCTCGCTTGCCATCGGTCAAAAGGGCCACGCTGCAAAAAGAGTAAACACCAGAAATGCAGGACAGGCCATGGAGACATGGGAGACTTGCTAGGCTGAGGGGTGGGATGTCAATTGCCAACAGCCACTCTGGAGAAGTGTACGGTGTGTCCTGAAACATGTAATAAACACAGCTTACAGAGCATAGGGCACTTCCACTCATGGGCGTATAAATTGGGAAAACTACAAATCAACAAGACACAGGCACCCCAAAGTTTCGGGCTGCTCTGTGTACAAGAACCTCCACTTAGGTACACCTTAAACATGCCAGGAAAGAGAAAAATGGATAAAGAAGTTGTGGTACTTAGGCACAATGGAATATCACTCAGCCATGAAATCAATGTCATAAGGCTAGTAGCAGCATGATGAGTGGATTTAGGGACGAGGATTCTAAGTGAAATAAGTCACACAGAAAAAGACACTTATCCTAAGATATCACTTATAGAGGGCATGTCAAAATCGCTACACTTGAACTGAATTACAAAACAGAACAGAGTCACACATTTAGAAGACACACTATGGCTGCGTAACGGGAAAGGTGAGGTGGGGTGATGCATAAAACAAGGGTTTGAAATTAGCTCCCATACCGTTCCATAAGCCAAATATGTAACAGACAAGACCTCCTCCCTGCTCAGTGAACTGGACTCAACACCCCCTATTCACCGCACAAGAATATATCTGACTAGCAAGAATCTTAAAACCTATGTATTGATATCTCTCTGGAGTTGAATCAAGAGGGTGTAAAGCGGCATAAACACAGCAGGGAAAAGCAGCTCAACCCCATTATCAAAATAAATTACTTAAAATGAACGCCATAAAACAAAGACAGTGAAAGAGAGAGAAATTCTTACAAATCCGTTCGGAGGCTCTGATGCAACCTGGATTGACCATATCTAGACCCACAGCTGGATGAGACATAAGGCTGGACACTCTTGGGGCTGAGAGGTTTGGTGAGGTTGGGTGAGGAAACGCAGACCCTTTAAAGTAATACCGCGGGGTACCCACCCCATGGGTCCCAAATCTCCAGGTTCAAGGGCATCTTCCTACATTGAAAACGTGCATGGGAAACCCAGAAGATGGTACAGCGTGTGATCGGGAAAGGTTTCTAAAACGCACCTCATTTCTCCTCTCCTTGTGCTCGGGTTCGCCATTCCAGCCGCTTTACTAACAATCTCCCTACTTGGAGAATCAGCACCTTGAAGCTCCTGTTTGTTTCGTACAGGTTGCAATTTGTCCTGAGGATGAACGGGAAGAGGGGGAACCAACGAGAGACTAGCTCTAGGTGTTGGGACAGGCACAGGTCACTCTATTTCCCCATCAGGAAGAAGAATGAAGCACAGGCTCAGCCTGCCCCCCGGAACCAGAATAGGGCCTGAAGCAATCCTGCGCTTTTGCGGCCAGCTCCCAAAAAAGCGAGTTGACAAATGGAGCTCAGGGCCACTGCAATTCACAAACCTGCAGAGTTATAAATGATAACTCTCGTCCACAAATATATTGAGGGAAGGCAACGAAGAGGATTTGAAAGCAAGGCAGAATTGCAGGAAACAGATTTCAGGAGGTAGATTCGACTCGCCTTTAAAGCACATGAAAAGCGGCAAAACGTTGACAATGATGCCCTTGGCCAAAAAGGGCGTATGCGTTTTTTCCTGAATATATTCAGGAAAAAACGCATACGCCCTTTTTGGCCAACCAAGCAAGCCGGAAGTGCAAATCAGCACTACAAAGAAGTCTCGCTTGCCATCGGTCAAAAGGGCCACGCTGCAAAAAGAGTAAACACCAGAAATGCAGGACAGGCCATGGAGACATGGGAGACTTGCTAGGCTGAGGGGTGGGATGTCAATTGCCAACAGCCACTCTGGAGAAGTGTACGGTGTGTCCTGAAACATGTAATAAACACAGCTTACAGAGCATAGGGCACTTCCACTCATGGGCGTATAAATTGGGAAAACTACAAATCAACAAGACACAGGCACCCCAAAGTTTCGGGCTGCTCTGTGTACAAGAACCTCCACTTAGGTACACCTTAAACATGCCAGGAAAGAGAAAAATGGATAAAGAAGTTGTGGTACTTAGGCACAATGGAATATCACTCAGCCATGAAATCAATGTCATAAGGCTAGTAGCAGCATGATGAGTGGATTTAGGGACGAGGATTCTAAGTGAAATAAGTCACACAGAAAAAGACACTTATCCTAAGATATCACTTATAGAGGGCATGTCAAAATCGCTACACTTGAACTGAATTACAAAACAGAACAGAGTCACATATTTAGAAGACACACTATGGCTGCTTAACGGGAAAGGTGAGGTGGGGTGATGCATAAAACAAGGGTTTGAAATTAGCTCCCATACCGTTCCATAAGCCAAATATGTAACAGACAAGACCTCCTCCCTGCTCAGTGAACTGGACTCAACACCCCCTATTCACCGCACAAGAATATATCTGACTAGCAAGAATCTTAAAACCTATGTATTGATATCTCTCTGGAGTTGAATCAAGAGGGTGTAAAGCGGCATAAACACAGCAGGGAAAAGCAGCTCAACCCCATTATCAAAATAAATTACTTAAAATGAACGCCATAAAACAAAGACAGTGAAAGAGAGAGAAATTCTTACAAAATCCGTTCGGAGGCTCTGATGCAACCTGGATTGACCATATCTAGACCCACAGCTGGATGAGACATAAGGCTGGACACTCTTGGGGCTGAGAGGTTTGGTGAGGTTGGGTGAGGAAACGCAGACCCTTTAAAGTAATACCGCGGGGTACCCACCCCATGGGTCCCAAATCTCCAGGTTCAAGGGCATCTTCCTACATTGAAAACGTGCATGGGAAACCCAGAAAATGGTACAGCGTGTGATCGGGAAAGGTTTCTAAAACGCACCTCATTTCTCCTCTCCTTGTGCTCGGGTTCGCCATTGGAGCCGCTTTACTAACAATCTCCCTACTTGGAGAATCAGCACCTTGAAGCTCCTGTTTGTTTCGTACAGGTTGCAATTTGTCCTGAGGATGAACGGGAAGAGGGGGAACCAACGAGAGACTAGCTCTAGGTGTTGGGACAGGCACAGGTCACTCTATTTCCCCATCAGGAAGAAGAATGAAGCACAGGCTCAGCCTGCCCCCCGGAACCAGAATAGGGCCTGAAGCAATCCTGCGCTTTTGCGGCCAGCTCCCAAAAAAGCGAGTTGACAAATGGAGCTCAGGGCCACTGCAATTCACAAACCTGCAGAGTTATCAATGATAACTCTCGTCCACAAATATATTGAGGGAAGGCAACGAAGAGGATTTGAAAGCAAGGCAGAATTGCAGGAAACAGATTTCAGGAGGTAGATTCGACTCGCCTTTAAAGCACATGAAAAGCGGCAAAACGTTGACAATGATGCCCTTGGCCAAAAAGGGCGTATGCGTTTTTTCCTGAATATATTCAGGAAAAAACGCATACGCCCTTTTTGGCCAACCAAGCAAGCCGGAAGTGCAAATCAGCACTACAAAGAAGTCTCGCTTGCCATCGGTCAAAAGGGCCATGCTGCCAAAAGTGTAAACAACAGAAATTCAGGACAGGCCATGGAGACATGGGAGCCTTGCTACGCTGATGGGCAGGATGCCAATTGCCAACAGCCACTCTGGAGAAGTGTACGGTGTGTCCTGAAACATGTAATAAACACAGCTTACAGAGCATAGGGCACTTCCACTCATGGGCGTATAAATTGGGAAAACTACAAATCAACAAGACACAGGCACCCCAAAGTTTCGGGCTGCTCTGTGTACAAGAACCTCCACTTAGGTACACCTTAAACATGCCAGGAAAGAGAAAAATGGATAAAGAAGTTGTGGTACTTAGGCACAATGGAATATCACTCAGCCATGAAATCAATGTCATAAGGCTAGTAGCAGCATGATGAGTGCATTTAGGGACGAGGATTCTAAGTGAAATAAGTCACACAGAAAAAGACACTTATCCTAAGATATCACTTATAGAGGGCATGTCAAAATCACTACACTTGAACTGAATTACAAAACAGAACAGAGTCACATATTTAGAAGACACACTATGGCTGCTTAACGGGAAAGGTGAGGTGGGGTGATGCATAAAACAAGGGTTTGAAATTAGCTCCCATACCGTTCCATAAGCCAAATATGTAACAGACAAGACCTCCTCCCTGCTCAGTGAACTGGACTCAACACCCCCTATTCACCGCACAAGAATATATCTGACTAGCAAGAATCTTAAAACCTATGTATTGATATCTCTCTGGAGTTGAATCAAGAGGGTGTAAAGCGGCATAAACACAGCAGGGAAAAGCAGCTCAACCCCATTATCAAAATAAATTACTTAAAATGAACGCCATAAAACAAAGACAGTGAAAGAGAGAGAAATTCTTACAAAATCCGTTCGGAGACTCTGATGCAACCTGGATTGACCATATCTAGACCCACAGCTGGATGAGACATAAGGCTGGACACTCTTGGGGCTGAGAGGTTTGGTGAGGTTGGGTGAGGAAACGCAGACCCTTTAAAGTAATACCGCGGGGTACCCACCCCATGGGTCCCAAATCTCCAGGTTCAAGGGCATCTTCCTACATTGAAAACGTGCATGGGAAACCCAGAAGATGGTACAGCGTGTGATCGGGAAAGGTTTCTAAAACGCACCTCATTTCTCCTCTCCTTGTGCTCGGGTTCGCCATTCCAGCCGCGTTACTAGCAATCTCCTTACTTGGAGAATCAGCACCTGGAACCTCCTGTTTGTTTCATACAGGTTGCAATTTGTCCTGAGGATGAACGGGAAGACGGGGAACCAATGAGAGACTAGCTCTAGGTGTTGGGACAGGCACAGGTCACTCTATTTCCCCATCAGGAAGAAGAATGAAGCACAGGCTCAGCCTGCCCCCCGGAACCAGAATAGGGCCTGAAGCAATCCTGCGCTTTTGCGGCCAGCTCCCAAAAAAGCGAGTTGACAAATGGAGCTCAGGGCCACTGCAATTCACAAACCTGCAGAGTTATCAATGATAACTCTCGTCCACAAATATATTGAGGGAAGGCAACGAAGAGGATTTGAAAGCAAGGCAGAATTGCAGGAAACAGATTTCAGGAGGTAGATTCGACTCGCCTTTAAAGCACATGAAAAGCAGCAAAACGTTGACAATGATGCCCTTGGCCAAAAAGGGCGTATGCGTTTTTTCCTGAATATATTCAGGAAAAAACGCATACGCCCTTTTTGGCCAACCAAGCAAGCCGGAAGTGCAAATCAGCACTACAAAGAAGTCTCGCTTGCCATCGGTGAAAAGGGCCATGCTGCCAAAAGTGTAAACAACAGAAATTCAGGACAGGCCATGGAGACATGGGAGCCTTGCTACGCTGATGGGCAGGATGCCAATTGCCAACAGCCACTCTGGAGAAGTGTACGGTGTGTCCTGAAACATGTAATAAACACAGCTTACAGAGCATAGGGCACTTCCACTCATGGGCGTATAAATTGGGAAAACTAAAAATCAACAAGACACAGGCACCCCAAAGTTTCGGGCTGCTCTGTGTACAAGAACCTCCACTTAGGTACACCTTAAACATGCCAGGAAAGAGAAAAATGGATAAAGAAGTTGTGGTACTTAGGCACAATGGAATATCACTCAGCCATGAAATCAATGTCATAAGGCTAGTAGCAGCATGATGAGTGCATTTAGGGACGAGGATTCTAAGTGAAATAAGTCACACAGAAAAAGACTCTTATCCTAAGATATCACTTATAGAGGGCATGTCAAAATCGCTACACTTGAACTGAATTACAAAACAGAACAGAGTCACATATTTAGAAGACACACTATGGCTGCTTAACGGGAAAGGTGAGGTGGGGTGATGCATAAAACAAGGGTTTGAAATTAGCTCACATACCGTTCCATAAGCCAAATATGTAACAGACAAGACCTCCTCCCTGCTCAGTGAACTGGACTCAACACCACCAATTCACCGCACAAGAATATATCTGAAGAGCAAAAATCTTAAAACCTATGTATTGATATCTCTCTGGAGTTGAATCAAGAGGGTGTAAAGCGGCATAAACACAGCAGGGAAAAGCAGCTCAACCCCATTATCAAAATAAATTACTTAAAATGAACCCCATAAAACAAAGACAGTGAAAGAGAGAGAAATTCTTACAAATCCGTTCGGAGGCTCTGATGCAACCTGGATTGACCATATCTAGACCCACAGCTGGATGAGACATAAGGCTGGACACTCTTGGGGCTGAGAGGTTTGGTGAGGTTGGGTGAGGAAACGCAGACCCTTTAAAGTAATACCGCGGGGTACCCACCCCATGGGTCCCAAATCTCCAGGTTCAAGGGCATCTTCCTACATTGAAAACGTGCATGGGAAACCCAGAAGATGGTACAGCGTGTGATCGGGAAAGGTTTCTAAAACGCACCTCATTTCTCCTCTCCTTGTGCTCGGGTTCGCCATTCCAGCCGCTTTACTAACAATCTCCCTACTTGGAGAATCAGCACCTTGAAGCTCCTGTTTGTTTCGTACAGGTTGCAATTTGTCCTGAGGATGAACGGGAAGAGGGGGAACCAACGAGAGACTAGCTCTAGGTGTTGGGACAGGCACAGGTCACTCTATTTCCCCATCAGGAAGAAGAATGAAGCACAGGCTCAGCCTGCCCCCCGGAACCAGAATAGGGCCTGAAGCAATCCTGCGCTTTTGCGGCCAGCTCCCAAAAAAGTTAGTTGACAAATGGAGCTCAGGGCCACTGCAATTCACAAACCTGCAGAGTTATCAATGATAACTCTCGTCCACAAATATATTGAGGGAAGGCAACGAAGAGGATTTGAAAGCAAGGCAGAATTGCAGGAAACAGATTTCAGGAGGTAGATTCGACTCGCCTTTAAAGCACATGAAAAGCGGCAAAACGTTGACAATGATGCCCTTGGCCAAAAAGGGCGTATGCGTTTTTTCCTGAATATATTCAGGAAAAAACGCATACGCCCTTTTTGGCCAACCAAGCAAGCCGGAAGTGCAAATCAGCACTACAAAGAAGTCTCGCTTGCCATCGGTCAAAAGGGCCATGCTGCCAAAAGTGTAAACAACAGAAATTCAGGACAGGCCATGGAGACATGGGAGCCTTGCTACGCTGATGGGCAGGATGCCAATTGCCAACAGCCACTCTGGAGAAGTGTACGGTGTGTCCTGAAACATGTAATAAACACAGCTTACAGAGCATAGGGCACTTCCACTCATGGGCGTATAAATTGGGAAAACTACAAATCAACAAGACACAGGCAACCCAAAGTTTCGGGCTGCTCTGTGTACAAGAACCTCCACTTAGGTACACCTTAAACATGCCAGGAAAGAGAAAAATGGATAAAGAAGTTGTGGTACTTAGGCACAATGGAATATCACTCAGCCATGAAATCAATGTCATAAGGCTAGTAGCAGCATGATGAGTGGATTTAGGGACGAGGATTCTAAGTGCAATAAGTCACACAGAAAAAGACACTTATCCTAAGATATCACTTATAGAGGGCATGTCAAAATCGCTACACTTGAACTGAATTACAAAACAGAACAGAGTCACATATTTAGAAGACACACTATGGCTGCTTAACGGGAAAGGTGAGGTGGGGTGATGCATAAAACAAGGGTTTGAAATTAGCTCCCATACCGTTCCATAAGCCAAATATGTAACAGACAAGACCTCCTCCCTGCTCAGTGAACTGGACTCAACACCCCCTATTCACCGCACAAGAATATATCTGACTAGCAAGAATCTTAAAACCTATGTATTGATATCTCTCTGGAGTTGAATCAAGAGGGTGTAAAGCGGCATAAACACAGCAGGGAAAAGCAGCTCAACCCCATTATCAAAATAAATTACTTAAAATGAACGCCATAAAACAAAGACAGTGAAAGAGAGAGAAATTCTTACAAAATCCGTTCGGAGGCTCTGATGCAACCTGGATTGACCATATCTAGACCCACAGCTGGATGAGACATAAGGCTGGACACTCTTGGGGCTGAGAGGTTTGGTGAGGTTGGGTGAGGAAACGCAGACCCTTTAAAGTAATACCGGGGGGTACCCACCCTATGGGTCCCAAATCTCCAGGTTCAAGGGCATCTTCCTACATTGAAAACGTGCATGGGAAACCCAGAAGATGGTACAGCGTGTGATCGGGAAAGGTTTCTAAAACGCACCTCATTTCTCCTCTCCTTGTGCTCGGGTTCGCCATTGCAGCCGCTTTACTAACAATCTCCCTACTTGGAGAATCAGCACCTTGAAGCTCCTGTTTGTTTCGTACAGGTTGCAATTTGTCCTGAGGATGAACGGGAAGAGGGGGAACCAACGAGAGACTAGCTCTAGGTGTTGGGACAGGCACAGGTCACTCTATTTCCCCATCAGGAAGAAGAATGAAGCACAGGCTCAGCCTGTCCTCCGGAACCAGAATAGGGCCTGAAGCAATCCTGCGCTTTTGCGGCCAGCTCCCAAAAAAGCGAGTTGACAAATGGAGCTCAGGGCCACTGCAATTCACAAACCTGCAGAGTTATCAATGATAACTCTCGTCCACAAATATATTGAGGGAAGGCAACGAAGAGGATTTGAAAGCAAGGCAGAATTGCAGGAAACAGATTTCAGGAGGTAGATTCGACTCGCCTTTAAAGCACATGAAAAGCGGCAAAACGTTGACAATGATGCCCTTGGCCAAAAAGGGCGTATGCGTTTTTTCCTGAATATATTCAGGAAAAAACGCATACGCCCTTTTTGGCCAACCAAGCAAGCCGGAAGTGCAAATCAGCACTACAAAGAAGTCTCGCTTGCCATCGGTCAAAAGGGCCATGCTGCCAAAAGTGTAAAAACCAGAAATTCATGACAGGCCATGGAGACATGGGAGCCTTGCTACGCTGATGGGCAGGATGCCAATTGCCAACAGCCACTCTGGAGAAGTGTACGGTGTGTCCTGAAACATGTAATAAACACAGCTTACAGAGCATAGGGCACTTCCACTCATGGGCGTATAAATTGGGAAAACTACAAATCAACAAGACACAGGCACCCCAAAGTTTCGGGCTGCTCTGTGTACAAGAACCTCCACTTAGGTACACGTTAAACATGCCAGGAAAGAGAAAAATGGATAAAGAAGTTGTGGTACTTAGGCACAATGGAATATCACTCAGCCATGAAATCAATGTCATAAGGCTAGTAGCAGCATGATGAGTGGATTTAGGGACGAGGATTCTAAGTGAAATAAGTCACACAGAAAAAGACTCTTATCCTAAGATATCACTTATAGAGGGCATGTCAAAATCGCTACACTTGAACTGAATTACAAAACAGAACAGAGTCACATATTTAGAAGACACACTATGGCTGCTTAACGGGAAAGGTGAGGTGGGGTGATGCATAAAACAAGGGTTTGAAATTAGCTCACATACCGTTCCATAAGCCAAATATGTAACAGACAAGACCTCCTCCCTGCTCAGTGAACTGGACTCAACACCACCAATTCACCGCACAAGAATATATCTGACTAGCAAGAATCTTAAAACCTATGTATTGATATCTCTCTGGAGTTGAATCAAGAGGGTGTAAAGCGGCATAAACACAGCAGGGAAAAGCAGCTCAACCCCATTATCAAAATAAATTACTTAAAATGAACGCCATAAAACAAAGTCAGTGAAAGAGAGAGAAATTCTTACAAAATCCGTTCGGATGCTCTGATGCAACCTGGATTGACCATATCTAGACCCACAGCTGGATGAGACATAAGGCTGGACACTCTTGGGGCTGAGAGGTTTGGTGAGGTTGGGTGAGGAAACGCAGACCCTTTAAAGTAATACCGCGGGGTACCCACCCCATGGGTCCCAAATCTCCAGGTTCAAGGGCATCTTCCTACATTGAAAACGTGCATGGGAAACCCAGAAGATGGTACAGCGTGTGATCGGGAAAGGTTTCTAAAACGCACCTCATTTCTCCTCTCCTTGTACTCGGGTTCGCCATTGCAGCCGCTTTACTAACAATCTCCCTACTTGGAGAATCAGCACCTGGAACCTCCTGTTTGTTTCGTACAGGTTGCAATTTGTCCTGAGGATGAACGGGAAGAGGGGGAACCAACGAGAGACTAGCTCTAGGTGTTGGGACAGGCACAGGTCACTCTATTTCCCCATCAGGAAGAAGAATGAAGCACAGGCTCAGCCTGCCCCCCGGAACCAGAATAGGGCCTGAAGCAATCCTGCGCTTTTGCGGCCAGCTCCCAAAAAAGCGAGTTGACAAATGGAGCTCAGGGCCACTGCAATTCACAAACCTGCAGAGTTATAAATGATAACTCTCGTCCACAAATATATTGAGGGAAGGCAACGAAGAGGATTTGAAAGCAAGGCAGAATTGCAGGAAACAGATTTCAGGAGGTAGATTCGACTCGCCTTTAAAGCACATGAAAAGCGGCAAAACGTTGACAATGATGCCCTTGGCCAAAAAGGGCGTATGCGTTTTTTCCTGAATATATTCAGGAAAAAACGCATACGCCCTTTTTGGCCAACCAAGCAAGCCTGAAGTGCAAATCAGCACTACAAAGAAGTCTCGCTTGCCATCGGTCAAAAGGGCCACGCTGCAAAAAGAGTAAACACCAGAAATGCAGGACAGGCCATGGAGACATGGGAGACTTGCTAGGCTGAGGGGTGGGATGTCAATTGCCAACAGCCACTCTGGAGAAGTGTACGGTGTGTCCTGAAACATGTAATAAACACAGCTTACAGAGCATAGGGCACTTCCACTCATGGGCGTATAAATTGGGAAAACTAAAAATCAACAAGACACAGGCACCCCAAAGTTTCGGGCTGCTCTGTGTACAAGAACCTCCACTTAGGTACACCTTAAACATGCCAGGAAAGAGAAAAATGGATAAAGAAGTTGTGGTACTTAGGCACAATGGAATATCACTCAGCCATGAAATCAATGTCATAAGACTAGTAGCAGCATGATGAGTGGATTTAGGGACGAGGATTCTAAGTGAAATAAGTCACACAGAAAAAGACACTTATCCTAAGATATCACTTATAGAGGGCATGTCAAAATCGCTACACTTGAACTGAATTACAAAACAGAACAGAGTCACATATTTAGAAGACACACTATGGCTGCTTAACGGGAAAGGTGAGGTGGGGTGATGCATAAAACAAGGGTTTGAAATTAGCTCCCATACCGTTCCATAAGCCAAATATGTAACAGACAAGACCTCCTCCCTGCTCAGTGAACTGGACTCAACACCCCCTATTCACCGCACAAGAATATATCTGACTAGCAAGAATCTTAAAACCTATGTATTGATATCTCTCTGGAGTTGAATCAAGAGGGTGTAAAGCGGCATAAACACAGCAGGGAAAAGCAGCTCAACCTCATTATCAAAATAAATTACTTAAAATGAACGCCATAAAACAAAGACAGTGAAAGAGAGAGAAATTCTTACAAAATCCGTTCGGAGGCTCTGATGCAACCTGGATTGACCATATCTAGACCCACAGCTGGATGAGACATAAGGCTGGACACTCTTGGGGCTGAGAGGTTTGGTGAGGTTGGGTGAGGAAACGCAGACCCTTTAAAGTAATACCGCGGGGTACCCACCCCATGGGTCCCAAATCTCCAGGTTCAAGGGCATCTTCCTACATTGAAAACGTGCATGGGAAACCCAGAAGATGGTACAGCGTGTGATCGGGAAAGGTTTCTAAAACGCACCTCATTTCTCCTCTCCTTGTACTCGGGTTCGCCATTACAGCCGCTTTACTAACAATCTCCCTACTTGGAGAATCAGCACCTTGAAGCTCCTGTTTGTTTCGTACAGGTTGCAATTTGTCCTGAGGATGAACGGGAAGAGGGGGAACCAACGAGAGACTAGCTCTAGGTGTTGGGACAGGCACAGGTCACTCTATTTCCCCATCAGGAAGAAGAATGAAGCACAGGCTCAGCCTGTCCTCCGGAACCAGAATAGGGCCTGAAGCAATCCTGCGCTTTTGCGGCCAGCTCCCAAAAAAGCGAGTTGACAAATGGAGCTCAGGGCCACTGCAATTCACAAACCTGCAGAGTTATCAATGATAACTCTCGTCCACAAATATATTGAGGGAAGGCAACGAAGAGGATTTGAAAGCAAGGCAGAATTGCAGGAAACAGATTTCAGGAGGTAGATTCGACTCGCCTTTAAAGCACATGAAAAGCGGCAAAACGTTGACAATGATGCCCTTGGCCAAAAAGGGCGTATGCGTTTTTTCCTGAATATATTCAGGAAAAAACGCATACGCCCTTTTTGGCCAACCAAGCAAGCCGGAAGTGCAAATCAGCACTACAAAGAAGTCTCGCTTGCCATCGGTCAAAAGGGCCATGCTGCCAAAAGTGTAAACAACAGAAATTCAGGACAGGCCATGGAGACATGGGAGCCTTGCTACGCTGATGGGCAGGATGCCAATTGCCAACAGCCACTCTGGAGAAGTGTACGGTGTGTCCTGAAACATGTAATAAACACAGCTTACAGAGCATAGGGCACTTCCACTCATAGGCGTATAAATTGGGAAAACTACAAATCAACAAGACACAGGCACCCCAAAGTTTCGGGCTGCTCTGTGTACAAGAACCTCCACTTAGGTACACCTTAAACATGCCAGGAAAGAGAAAAATGGATAAAGAAGTTGTGGTACTTAGGCACAATGGAATATCACTCAGCCATGAAATCAATGTCATAAGGCTAGTAGCAGCATGATGAGTGGATTTAGGGACGAGGATTCTAAGTGAAATAAGTCACACAGAAAAAGACACTTATCCTAAGATATCACTTATAGAGGGCATGTCAAAATCGCTACACTTGAACTGAATTACAAAACAGAACAGAGTCACACATTTAGAAGACACACTATGGCTGCGTAACGGGAAAGGTGAGGTGGGGTGATGCATAAAACAAGGGTTTGAAATTAGCTCCCATACCGTTCCATAAGCCAAATATGTAACAGACAAGACCTCCTCCCTGCTCAGTGAACTGGACTCAACACCCCCTATTCACCGCACAAGAATATATCTGACTAGCAAGAATCTTAAAACCTATGTATTGATATCTCTCTGGAGTTGAATCAAGAGGGTGTAAAGCGGCATAAACACAGCAGGGAAAAGCAGCTCAACCCCATTATCAAAATAAATTACTTAAAATGAACGCCATAAAACAAAGACAGTGAAAGAGAGAGAAATTCTTACAAATCCGTTCGGAGGCTCTGATGCAACCTGGATTGACCATATCTAGACCCACAGCTGGATGAGACATAAGGCTGGACACTCTTGGGGCTGAGAGGTTTGGTGAGGTTGGGTGAGGAAACGCAGACCCTTTAAAGTAATACCGCGGGGTACCCACCCCATGGGTCCCAAATTTCCAGGTTCAAGGGCATCTTCCTACATTGAAAACGTGCATGGGAAACCCAGAAGATGGTACAGCGTGTGATCGGGAAAGGTTTCTAAAACGCACCTCATTTCTCCTCTCCTTGTGCTCGGGTTCGCCATTCCAGCCGCTTTACTAACAATCTCCCTACTTGGAGAATCAGCACCTTGAAGCTCCTGTTTGTTTCGTACAGGTTGCAATTTGTCCTGAGGATGAACGGGAAGAGGGGGAACCAACGAGAGACTAGCTCTAGGTGTTGGGACAGGCACAGGTCACTCTATTTCCCCATCAGGAAGAAGAATGAAGCACAGGCTCAGCCTGCCCCCCGGAACCAGAATAGGGCCTGAAGCAATCCTGCGCTTTTGCGGCCAGCTCCCAAAAAAGCGAGTTGACAAATGGAGCTCAGGGCCACTGCAATTCACAAACCTGCAGAGTTATAAATGATAACTCTCGTCCACAAATATATTGAGGGAAGGCAACGAAGAGGATTTGAAAGCAAGGCAGAATTGCAGGAAACAGATTTCAGGAGGTAGATTCGACTCGCCTTTAAAGCACATGAAAAGCGGCAAAACGTTGACAATGATGCCCTTGGCCAAAAAGGGCGTATGCGTTTTTTCCTGAATATATTCAGGAAAAAACGCATACGCCCTTTTTGGCCAACCAAGCAAGCCGGAAGTGCAAATCAGCACTACAAAGAAGTCTCGCTTGCCATCGGTCAAAAGGGCCACGCTGCAAAAAGAGTAAACACCAGAAATGCAGGACAGGCCATGGAGACATGGGAGACTTGCTAGGCTGAGGGGTGGGATGTCAATTGCCAACAGCCACTCTGGAGAAGTGTACGGTGTGTCCTGAAACATGTAATAAACACAGCTTACAGAGCATAGGGCACTTCCACTCATGGGCGTATAAATTGGGAAAACTAAAAATCAACAAGACACAGGCACCCCAAAGTTTCGGGCTGCTCTGTGTACAAGAACCTCCACTTAGGTACACCTTAAACATGCCAGGAAAGAGAAAAATGGATAAAGAAGTTGTGGTACTTAGGCACAATGGAATATCACTCAGCCATGAAATCAATGTCATAAGGCTAGTAGCAGCATGATGAGTGGATTTAGGGACGAGGATTCTAAGTGAAATAAGTCACACAGAAAAAGACACTTATCCTAAGATATCACTTATAGAGGGCATGTCAAAATCGCTACACTTGAACTGAATTACAAAACAGAACAGAGTCACATATTTAGAAGACACACTATGGCTGCTTAACGGGAAAGGTGAGGTGGGGTGATGCATAAAACAAGGGTTTGAAATTAGCTCCCATACCGTTCCATAAGCCAAATATGTAACAGACAAGACCTCCTCCCTGCTCAGTGAACTGGACTCAACACCCCCTATTCACCGCACAAGAATATATCTGACTAGCAAGAATCTTAAAACCTATGTATTGATATCTCTCTGGAGTTGAATCAAGAGGGTGTAAAGCGGCATAAACACAGCAGGGAAAAGCAGCTCAACCCCATTATCAAAATAAATTACTTAAAATGAACGCCATAAAACAAAGACAGTGAAAGAGAGAGAAATTCTTACAAAATCCGTTCGGAGGCTCTGATGCAACCTGGATTGACCATATCTAGACCCACAGCTGGATGAGACATAAGGCTGGACACTCTTGGGGCTGAGAGGTTTGGTGAGGTTGGGTGAGGAAACGCAGACCCTTTAAAGTAATACCGCGGGGTACCCACCCCATGGGTCCCAAATCTCCAGGTTCAAGGGCATCTTCCTACATTGAAAACGTGCATGGGAAACCCAGAAAATGGTACAGCGTGTGATCGGGAAAGGTTTCTAAAACGCACCTCATTTCTCCTCTCCTTGTGCTCGGGTTCGCCATTGGAGCCGCTTTACTAACAATCTCCCTACTTGGAGAATCAGCACCTTGAAGCTCCTGTTTGTTTCGTACAGGTTGCAATTTGTCCTGAGGATGAACGGGAAGAGGGGGAACCAACGAGAGACTAGCTCTAGGTGTTGGGACAGGCACAGGTCACTCTATTTCCCCATCAGGAAGAAGAATGAAGCACAGGCTCAGCCTGCCCCCCGGAACCAGAATAGGGCCTGAAGCAATCCTGCGCTTTTGCGGCCAGCTCCCAAAAAAGTTAGTTGACAAATGGAGCTCAGGGCCACTGCAATTCACAAACCTGCAGAGTTATCAATGATAACTCTCGTCCACAAATATATTGAGGGAAGGCAATGAAGAGGATTTGAAAGCAAGGCAGAATTGCAGGAAACA
Organism: Eubalaena glacialis; assembly: GCF_028564815.1. Taxonomy (NCBI): domain Eukaryota; kingdom Metazoa; phylum Chordata; class Mammalia; order Artiodactyla; family Balaenidae; genus Eubalaena; species Eubalaena glacialis. Next base: position 135,548 of record NW_026871410.1, read on the forward strand.
GATTTCAGGAGGTAGATTCGACTCGCCTTTAAAGCACATGAAAAGCGGCAAAACGTTGACAATGATGCCCTTGGCCAAAAAGGGCGTATGCGTTTTTTCCTGAATATATTCAGGAAAAAACGCATACGCCCTTTTTGGCCAACCAAGCAAGCCGGAAGTGCAAATCAGCACTACAAAGAAGTCTCGCTTGCCATCGGTCAAAAGGGCCATGCTGCCAAAAGTGTAAACAACAGAAATTCAGGACAGGCCATGGAGACATGGGAGCCTTGCTACGCTGATGGGCAGGATGCCAATTGCCAACAGCCACTCTGGAGAAGTGTACGGTGTGTCCTGAAACATGTAATAAACACAGCTTACAGAGCATAGGGCACTTCCACTCATGGGCGTATAAATTGGGAAAACTAAAAATCAACAAGACACAGGCACCCCAAAGTTTCGGGCTGCTCTGTGTACAAGAACCTCCACTTAGGTACACCTTAAACATGCCAGGAAAGAGAAAAATGGATAAAGAAGTTGTGGTACTTAGGCACAATGGAATATCACTCAGCCATGAAATCAATGTCATAAGGCTAGTAGCAGCATGATGAGTGGATTTAGGGACGAGGATTCTAAGTGAAATAAGTCACACAGAAAAAGACACTTATCCTAAGATATCACTTATAGAGGGCATGTCAAAATCACTACACTTGAACTGAATTACAAAACAGAACAGAGTCACATATTTAGAAGACACACTATGGCTGCTTAACGGGAAAGGTGAGGTGGGGTGATGCATAAAACAAGGGTTTGAAATTAGCTCCCATACCGTTCCATAAGCCAAATATGTAACAGACAAGACCTCCTCCCTGCTCAGTGAACTGGACTCAACACCCCCTATTCACCGCACAAGAATATATCTGACTAGCAAGAATCTTAAAACCTATGTATTGATATCTCTCTGGAGTTGAATCAAGAGGGTGTAAAGCGGCATAAACACAGCAGGGAAAAGCAGCTCAACCCCATTATCAAAATAAATTACTTAAAATGAACGCCATAAAACAAAGACAGTGAAAGAGAGAGAAATTCTTACAAAATCCGTTCGGAGACTCTGATGCAACCTGGATTGACCATATCTAGACCCACAGCTGGATGAGACATAAGGCTGGACACTCTTGGGGCTGAGAGGTTTGGTGAGGTTGGGTGAGGAAACGCAGACCCTTTAAAGTAATACCGCGGGGTACCCACCCCATGGGTCCCAAATCTCCAGGTTCAAGGGCATCTTCCTACATTGAAAACGTGCATGGGAAACCCAGAAGATGGTACAGCGTGTGATCGGGAAAGGTTTCTAAAACGCACCTCATTTCTCCTCTCCTTGTGCTCGGGTTCGCCATTCCAGCCGCGTTACTAGCAATCTCCTTACTTGGAGAATCAGCACCTGGAACCTCCTGTTTGTTTCATACAGGTTGCAATTTGTCCTGAGGATGAACGGGAAGACGGGGAACCAATGAGAGACTAGCTCTAGGTGTTGGGACAGGCACAGGTCACTCTATTTCCCCATCAGGAAGAAGAATGAAGCACAGGCTCAGCCTGCCCCCCGGAACCAGAATAGGGCCTGAAGCAATCCTGCGCTTTTGCGGCCAGCTCCCAAAAAAGCGAGTTGACAAATGGAGCTCAGGGCCACTGCAATTCACAAACCTGCAGAGTTATCAATGATAACTCTCGTCCACAAATATATTGAGGGAAGGCAACGAAGAGGATTTGAAAGCAAGGCAGAATTGCAGGAAACAGATTTCAGGAGGTAGATTCGACTCGCCTTTAAAGCACATGAAAAGCAGCAAAACGTTGACAATGATGCCCTTGGCCAAAAAGGGCGTATGCGTTTTTTCCTGAATATATTCAGGAAAAAACGCATACGCCCTTTTTGGCCAACCAAGCAAGCCGGAAGTGCAAATCAGCACTACAAAGAAGTCTCGCTTGCCATCGGTGAAAAGGGCCATGCTGCCAAAAGTGTAAACAACAGAAATTCAGGACAGGCCATGGAGACATGGGAGCCTTGCTACGCTGATGGGCAGGATGCCAATTGCCAACAGCCACTCTGGAGAAGTGTACGGTGTGTCCTGAAACATGTAATAAACACAGCTTACAGAGCATAGGGCACTTCCACTCATGGGCGTATAAATTGGGAAAACTAAAAATCAACAAGACACAGGCACCCCAAAGTTTCGGGCTGCTCTGTGTACAAGAACCTCCACTTAGGTACACCTTAAACATGCCAGGAAAGAGAAAAATGGATAAAGAAGTTGTGGTACTTAGGCACAATGGAATATCACTCAGCCATGAAATCAATGTCATAAGGCTAGTAGCAGCATGATGAGTGCATTTAGGGACGAGGATTCTAAGTGAAATAAGTCACACAGAAAAAGACTCTTATCCTAAGATATCACTTATAGAGGGCATGTCAAAATCGCTACACTTGAACTGAATTACAAAACAGAACAGAGTCACATATTTAGAAGACACACTATGGCTGCTTAACGGGAAAGGTGAGGTGGGGTGATGCATAAAACAAGGGTTTGAAATTAGCTCACATACCGTTCCATAAGCCAAATATGTAACAGACAAGACCTCCTCCCTGCTCAGTGAACTGGACTCAACACCACCAATTCACCGCACAAGAATATATCTGAAGAGCAAAAATCTTAAAACCTATGTATTGATATCTCTCTGGAGTTGAATCAAGAGGGTGTAAAGCGGCATAAACACAGCAGGGAAAAGCAGCTCAACCCCATTATCAAAATAAATTACTTAAAATGAACGCCATAAAACAAAGACAGTGAAAGAGAGAGAAATTCTTACAAATCCGTTCGGAGGCTCTGATGCAACCTGGATTGACCATATCTAGACCCACAGCTGGATGAGACATAAGGCTGGACACTCTTGGGGCTGAGAGGTTTGGTGAGGTTGGGTGAGGAAACGCAGACCCTTTAAAGTAATACCGCGGGGTACCCACCCCATGGGTCCCAAATCTCCAGGTTCAAGGGCATCTTCCTACATTGAAAACGTGCATGGGAAACCCAGAAGATGGTACAGCGTGTGATCGGGAAAGGTTTCTAAAACGCACCTCATTTCTCCTCTCCTTGTGCTCGGGTTCGCCATTCCAGCCGCTTTACTAACAATCTCCCTACTTGGAGAATCAGCACCTTGAAGCTCCTGTTTGTTTCGTACAGGTTGCAATTTGTCCTGAGGATGAACGGGAAGAGGGGGAACCAACGAGAGACTAGCTCTAGGTGTTGGGACAGGCACAGGTCACTCTATTTCCCCATCAGGAAGAAGAATGAAGCACAGGCTCAGCCTGCCCCCCGGAACCAGAATAGGGCCTGAAGCAATCCTGCGCTTTTGCGGCCAGCTCCCAAAAAAGTTAGTTGACAAATGGAGCTCAGGGCCACTGCAATTCACAAACCTGCAGAGTTATCAATGATAACTCTCGTCCACAAATATATTGAGGGAAGGCAACGAAGAGGATTTGAAAGCAAGGCAGAATTGCAGGAAACAGATTTCAGGAGGTAGATTCGACTCGCCTTTAAAGCACATGAAAAGCGGCAAAACGTTGACAATGATGCCCTTGGCCAAAAAGGGCGTATGCGTTTTTTCCTGAATATATTCAGGAAAAAACGCATACGCCCTTTTTGGCCAACCAAGCAAGCCGGAAGTGCAAATCAGCACTACAAAGAAGTCTCGCTTGCCATCGGTCAAAAGGGCCATGCTGCCAAAAGTGTAAACAACAGAAATTCAGGACAGGCCATGGAGACATGGGAGCCTTGCTACGCTGATGGGCAGGATGCCAATTGCCAACAGCCACTCTGGAGAAGTGTACGGTGTGTCCTGAAACATGTAATAAACACAGCTTACAGAGCATAGGGCACTTCCACTCATGGGCGTATAAATTGGGAAAACTACAAATCAACAAGACACAGGCAACCCAAAGTTTCGGGCTGCTCTGTGTACAAGAACCTCCACTTAGGTACACCTTAAACATGCCAGGAAAGAGAAAAATGGATAAAGAAGTTGTGGTACTTAGGCACAATGGAATATCACTCAGCCATGAAATCAATGTCATAAGGCTAGTAGCAGCATGATGAGTGGATTTAGGGACGAGGATTCTAAGTGCAATAAGTCACACAGAAAAAGACACTTATCCTAAGATATCACTTATAGAGGGCATGTCAAAATCGCTACACTTGAACTGAATTACAAAACAGAACAGAGTCACATATTTAGAAGACACACTATGGCTGCTTAACGGGAAAGGTGAGGTGGGGTGATGCATAAAACAAGGGTTTGAAATTAGCTCCCATACCGTTCCATAAGCCAAATATGTAACAGACAAGACCTCCTCCCTGCTCAGTGAACTGGACTCAACACCCCCTATTCACCGCACAAGAATATATCTGACTAGCAAGAATCTTAAAACCTATGTATTGATATCTCTCTGGAGTTGAATCAAGAGGGTGTAAAGCGGCATAAACACAGCAGGGAAAAGCAGCTCAACCCCATTATCAAAATAAATTACTTAAAATGAACGCCATAAAACAAAGACAGTGAAAGAGAGAGAAATTCTTACAAAATCCGTTCGGAGGCTCTGATGCAACCTGGATTGACCATATCTAGACCCACAGCTGGATGAGACATAAGGCTGGACACTCTTGGGGCTGAGAGGTTTGGTGAGGTTGGGTGAGGAAACGCAGACCCTTTAAAGTAATACCGGGGGGTACCCACCCTATGGGTCCCAAATCTCCAGGTTCAAGGGCATCTTCCTACATTGAAAACGTGCATGGGAAACCCAGAAGATGGTACAGCGTGTGATCGGGAAAGGTTTCTAAAACGCACCTCATTTCTCCTCTCCTTGTGCTCGGGTTCGCCATTGCAGCCGCTTTACTAACAATCTCCCTACTTGGAGAATCAGCACCTTGAAGCTCCTGTTTGTTTCGTACAGGTTGCAATTTGTCCTGAGGATGAACGGGAAGAGGGGGAACCAACGAGAGACTAGCTCTAGGTGTTGGGACAGGCACAGGTCACTCTATTTCCCCATCAGGAAGAAGAATGAAGCACAGGCTCAGCCTGTCCTCCGGAACCAGAATAGGGCCTGAAGCAATCCTGCGCTTTTGCGGCCAGCTCCCAAAAAAGCGAGTTGACAAATGGAGCTCAGGGCCACTGCAATTCACAAACCTGCAGAGTTATCAATGATAACTCTCGTCCACAAATATATTGAGGGAAGGCAACGAAGAGGATTTGAAAGCAAGGCAGAATTGCAGGAAACAGATTTCAGGAGGTAGATTCGACTCGCCTTTAAAGCACATGAAAAGCGGCAAAACGTTGACAATGATGCCCTTGGCCAAAAAGGGCGTATGCGTTTTTTCCTGAATATATTCAGGAAAAAACGCATACGCCCTTTTTGGCCAACCAAGCAAGCCGGAAGTGCAAATCAGCACTACAAAGAAGTCTCGCTTGCCATCGGTCAAAAGGGCCATGCTGCCAAAAGTGTAAAAAGCAGAAATTCATGACAGGCCATGGAGACATGGGAGCCTTGCTACGCTGATGGGCAGGATGCCAATTGCCAACAGCCACTCTGGAAAAGTGTACGGTGTGTCCTGAAACATGTAATAAACACAGCTTACAGAGCATAGGGCACTTCCACTCATGGGCGTATAAATTGGGAAAACTACAAATCAACAAGACACAGGCACCCCAAAGTTTCGGGCTGCTCTGTGTACAAGAACCTCCACTTAGGTACACGTTAAACATGCCAGGAAAGAGAAAAATGGATAAAGAAGTTGTGTTACTTAGGCACAATGGAATATCACTCAGCCATGAAATCAATGTCATAAGGCTAGTAGCAGCATGATGAGTGGATTTAGGGACGAGGATTCTAAGTGAAATAAGTCACACAGAAAAAGACTCTTATCCTAAGATATCACTTATAGAGGGCATGTCAAAATCGCTACACTTGAACTGAATTACAAAACAGAACAGAGTCACATATTTAGAAGACACACTATGGCTGCTTAACGGGAAAGGTGAGGTGGGGTGATGCATAAAACAAGGGTTTGAAATTAGCTCACATACCATTCCATAAGCCAAATATGTAACAGACAAGACCTCCTCCCTGCTCAGTGAACTGGACTCAACACCACCAATTCACCGCACAAGAATATATCTGACTAGCAAGAATCTTAAAACCTATGTATTGATATCTCTCTGGAGTTGAATCAAGAGGGTGTAAAGCGGCATAAACACAGCAGGGAAAAGCAGCTCAACCCCATTATCAAAATAAATTACTTAAAATGAACGCCATAAAACAAAGTCAGTGAAAGAGAGAGAAATTCTTACAAAATCCGTTCGGATGCTCTGATGCAACCTGGATTGACCATATCTAGACCCACAGCTGGATGAGACATAAGGCTGGACACTCTTGGGGCTGAGAGGTTTGGTGAGGTTGGGTGAGGAAACGCAGACCCTTTAAAGTAATACCGGGGGGTACCCACCCCATGGGTCCCAAATCTCCAGGTTCAAGGGCATCTTCCTACATCGAAAACATGCCTGGGAAACCCAGAAGATGGTACAGCGTGTGATCGGGAAAGGTTTCTAAAACGCACCTCATTTCTCCTCTCCTTGTGCTCGGGTTCGCCATTCCAGCCGCTTTACTAACAATCTCCCTACTTGGAGAATCAGCACCTGGAACCTCCTGTTTGTTTCGTACAGGTTGCAATTTGTCCTGAGGATGAACGGGAAGAGGGGGAACCAACGAGAGACTAGCTCTAGGTGTTGGGACAGGCACAGGTCACTCTATTTCCCCATCAGGAAGAAGAATGAAGCACAGGCTCAGCCTGCCCCCTGGAACCAGAATAGGGCCTGAAGCAATCCTGCGCTTTTGCGGCCAGCTCCCAAAAAAGCGAGTTGACAAATGGAGCTCAGGGCCACTGCAATTCACAAACCTGCAGAGTTATAAATGATAACTCTCATCCACAAATATATTGAGGGAAGGCAACGAAGAGGATTTGAAAGCAAGGCAGAATTGCAGGAAACAGATTTCAGGAGGTAGATTCGACTCGCCTTTAAAGCACATGAAAAGCAGCAAAACGTTGACAATGATGCCCTTGGCCAAAAAGGGCGTATGCGTTTTTTCCTGAATATATTCAGGAAAAAACGCATACGCCCTTTTTGGCCAACCAAGCAAGCCGGAAGTGCAAATCAGCACTACAAAGAAGTCTCCCTTTCAATCGGTCAAAAGGGCCATGATGCAAAAAGTGTAAAAACCAGAAATGCAGGACAGGCCATGGAGACATGGGAGCCTTGCTACGCTGATAGGCGGGATGCCAATTGCCAACAGCCACTCTGGAGAAGTGTACGGTGTGTCCTGAAACATGTAATAAACACAGCTTACAGAGCATAGGGCACTTCCACTCATGGGCGTATAAATTGGGAAAACTAAAAATCAACAAGACACAGGCACCCCAAAGTTTCGGGCTGCTCTGTGTACAAGAACCTCCACTTAGGTACACCTTAAACATGCCAGGAAAGAGAAAAATGGATAAAGAAGTTGTGGTACTTAGGGACAATGGAATATCACTCAGCCATGAAATCAATGTCATAAGGCTAGTAGCAGCATGATGAGTGGATTTAGGGACGAGGATTCTAAGTGAAATAAGTCACACAGAAAAAGACACTTATGCTAAGATATCACTTATAGAGGGCATGTCAAAATCGCTACACTTGAACTGAATTACAAAACAGAACAGAGTCACATATTTAGAAGACACACTATGGCTGCTTAACGGGAAAGGTGAGGTGGGGTGATGCATAAAACAAGGGTTTGAAATTAGCTCCCATACCGTTCCATAAGCCAAATATGTAACAGACAAGACCTCCTCCCTGCTCAGTGAACTGGACTCAACACCCCCTATTCACCGCACAAGAATATATCTGACTAGCAAGAATCTTAAAACCTATGTATTGATATCTCTCTGGAGTTGAATCAAGAGGGTGTAAAGCGGCATAAACACAGCAGGGAAAAGCAGCTCAACCCCATTATCAAAATAAATTACTTAAAATGAACGCCATAAAACAAAGACAGTGAAAGAGAGAGAAATTCTTACAAAATCCGTTCGGAGGCTCTGATGCAACCTGGATTGACCATATCTAGACCCACAGCTGGATGAGACATAAGGCTGGACACTCTTGGGGCTGAGAGGTTTGGTGAGGTTGGGTGAGGAAACGCAGACCCTTTAAAGTAATACCGCGGGGTACCCACCCCATGGGTCCCAAATCTCCAGGTTCAAGGGCATCTTCCTACATTGAAAACGTGCATGGGAAACCCAGAAGATGGTACAGCGTGTGATCGGGAAAGGTTTCTAAAACGCACCTCATTTCTCCTCTCCTTGTGCTCGGGTTCGCCATTGCAGCCGCTTTACTAACAATCTCCCTACTTGGAGAATCAGCACCTTGAAGCTCCTGTTTGTTTCGTACAGGTTGCAATTTGTCCTGAGGATGAACGGGAAGAGGGGGAACCAACGAGAGACTAGCTCTAGGTGTTGGGACAGGCACAGGTCACTCTATTTCCCCATCAGGAAGAAGAATGAAGCACAGGCTCAGCCTGCCCCTCGGAACCAGAATAGGGCCTGAAGCAATCCTGCGCTTTTGCGGCCAGCTCCCAAAAAAGCGAGTTGACAAATGGAGCTCAGGGCCACTGCAATTCACAAACCTGCAGAGTTATCAATGATAACTCTCGTCCACAAATATATTGAGGGAAGGCAACGAAGAGGATTTGAAAGCAAGGCAGAATTGCAGGAAACAGATTTCAGGAGGTAGATTCGACTCGCCTTTAAAGCACATGAAAAGCAGCAAAACGTTGACAATGATGCCCTTGGCCAAAAAGGGCGTATGCGTTTTTTCCTGAATATATTCAGGAAAAAACGCATACGCCCTTTTTGGCCAACCAAGCAAGCCGGAAGTGCAAATCAGCACTACAAAGAAGTCTCGCTTGCCATCGGTCAAAAGGGCCACGCTGCAAAAAGAGTAAACACCAGAAATGCAGGACAGGCCATGGAGACATGGGAGACTTGCTAGGCTGAGGGGTGGGATGTCAATTGCCAACAGCCACTCTGGAGAAGTGTACGGTGTGTCCTGAAACATGTAATAAACACAGCTTACAGAGCATAGGGCACTTCCACTCATGGGCGTATAAATTGGGAAAACTAAAAATCAACAAGACACAGGCACCCCAAAGTTTCGGGCTGCTCTGTGTACAAGAACCTCCACTTAGGTACACCTTAAACATGCCAGGAAAGAGAAAAATGGATAAAGAAGTTGTGGTTCTTAGGCACAATGGAATATCACTCAGCCATGAAATCAATGTCATAAGGCTAGTAGCAGCATGATGAGTGGATTTAGGGACGAGGATTCTAAGTGAAATAAGTCACACAGAAAAAGACACTTATCCTAAGATATCACTTATAGAGGGCATGTCAAAATCGCTACACTTGAACTGAATTACAAAACAGAACAGAGTCACATATTTAGAAGACACACTATGGCTGCTTAACGGGAAAGGTGAGGTGGGGTGATGCATAAAACAAGGGTTTGAAATTAGCTCCCATACCGTTCCATAAGCCAAATATGTAACAGACAAGACCTCCTCCCTGCTCAGTGAACTGGACTCAACACCCCCTATTCACCGCACAAGAATATATCTGACTAGCAAGAATCTTAAAACCTATGTATTGATATCTCTCTGGAGTTGAATCAAGAGGGTGTAAAGCGGCATAAACACAGCAGGGAAAAGCAGGTCAACCTCATTATCAAAATAAATTACTTAAAATGAACGCCATAAAACAAAGACAGTGAAAGAGAGAGAAATTCTTACAAAATCCGTTCGGAGGCTCTGATGCAACCTGGATTGACCATATCTAGACCCACAGCTGGATGAGACATAAGGCTGGACACTCTTGGGGCTGAGAGGTTTGGTGAGGTTGGGTGAGGAAACGCAGACCCTTTAAAGTAATACCGCGGGGTACCCACCCCATGGGTCCCAAATCTCCAGGTTCAAGGGCATCTTCCTACATTGAAAACGTGCATGGGAAACCCAGAAGATGGTACAGCGTGTGATCGGGAAAGGTTTCTAAAACGCACCTCATTTCTCCTCTCCTTGTACTCGGGTTCGCCATTACAGCCGCTTTACTAACAATCTCCCTACTTGGAGAATCAGCACCTTGAAGCTCCTGTTTGTTTCGTACAGGTTGCAATTTGTCCTGAGGATGAACGGGAAGAGGGGGAACCAACGAGAGACTAGCTCTAGGTGTTGGGACAGGCACAGGTCACTCTATTTCCCCATCAGGAAGAAGAATGAAGCACAGGCTCAGCCTGTCCTCCGGAACCAGAATAGGGCCTGAAGCAATCCTGCGCTTTTGCGGCCAGCTCCCAAAAAAGCGAGTTGACAAATGGAGCTCAGGGCCACTGCAATTCACAAACCTGCAGAGTTATCAATGATAACTCTCGTCCACAAATATATTGAGGGAAGGCAACGAAGAGGATTTGAAAGCAAGGCAGAATTGCAGGAAACAGATTTCAGGAGGTAGATTCGACTCGCCTTTAAAGCACATGAAAAGCGGCAAAACGTTGACAATGATGCCCTTGGCCAAAAAGGGCGTATGCGTTTTTTCCTGAATATATTCAGGAAAAAACGCATACGCCCTTTTTGGCCAACCAAGCAAGCCGGAAGTGCAAATCAGCACTACAAAGAAGTCTCGCTTGCCATCGGTCAAAAGGGCCATGCTGCCAAAAGTGTAAACAACAGAAATTCAGGACAGGCCATGGAGACATGGGAGCCTTGCTACGCTGATGGGCAGGATGCCAATTGCCAACAGCCACTCTGGAGAAGTGTACGGTGTGTCCTGAAACATGTAATAAACACAGCTTACAGAGCATAGGGCACTTCCACTCATGGGCGTATAAATTGGGAAAACTACAAATCAACAAGACACAGGCACCCCAAAGTTTCGGGCTGCTCTGTGTACAAGAACCTCCACTTAGGTACACCTTAAACATGCCAGGAAAGAGAAAAATGGATAAAGAAGTTGTGGTACTTAGGCACAATGGAATATCACTCAGCCATGAAATCAATGTCATAAGGCTAGTAGCAGCAGGATGAGTGGATTTAGGGACGAGGATTCTAAGTGAAATAAGTCACACAGAAAAAGACACTTATCCTAAGATATCACTTATAGAGGGCATGTCAAAATCGCTACACTTGAACTGAATTACAAAACAGAACAGAGTCACACATTTAGAAGACACACTATGGCTGCGTAACGGGAAAGGTGAGGTGGGGTGATGCATAAAACAAGGGTTTGAAATTAGCTCCCATACCGTTCCATAAGCCAAATATGTAACAGACAAGACCTCCTCCCTGCTCAGTGAACTGGACTCAACACCCCCTATTCACCGCACAAGAATATATCTGACTAGCAAGAATCTTAAAACCTATGTATTGATATCTCTCTGGAGTTGAATCAAGAGGGTGTAAAGCGGCATAAACACAGCAGGGAAAAGCAGCTCAACCCCATTATCAAAATAAATTACTTAAAATGAACGCCATAAAACAAAGACAGTGAAAGAGAGAGAAATTCTTACAAATCCGTTCGGAGGCTCTGATGCAACCTGGATTGACCATATCTAGACCCACAGCTGGATGAGACATAAGGCTGGACACTCTTGGGGCTGAGAGGTTTGGTGAGGTTGGGTGAGGAAACGCAGACCCTTTAAAGTAATACCGCGGGGTACCCACCCCATGGGTCCCAAATCTCCAGGTTCAAGGGCATCTTCCTACATTGAAAACGTGCATGGGAAACCCAGAAGATGGTACAGCGTGTGATCGGGAAAGGTTTCTAAAACGCACCTCATTTCTCCTCTCCTTGTGCTCGGGTTCGCCATTCCAGCCGCTTTACTAACAATCTCCCTACTTGGAGAATCAGCACCTTGAAGCTCCTGTTTGTTTCGTACAGGTTGCAATTTGTCCTGAGGATGAACGGGAAGAGGGGGAACCAACGAGAGACTAGCTCTAGGTGTTGGGACAGGCACAGGTCACTCTATTTCCCCATCAGGAAGAAGAATGAAGCACAGGCTCAGCCTGCCCCCCGGAACCAGAATAGGGCCTGAAGCAATCCTGCGCTTTTGCGGCCATCTCCCAAAAAAGCGAGTTGACAAATGGAGCTCAGGGCCACTGCAATTCACAAACCTGCAGAGTTATAAATGATAACTCTCGTCCACAAATATATTGAGGGAAGGCAACGAAGAGGATTTGAAAGCAAGGCAGAATTGCAGGAAACAGATTTCAGGAGGTAGATTCGACTCGCCTTTAAAGCACATGAAAAGCGGCAAAACGTTGACAATGATGCCCTTGGCCAAAAAGGGCGTACGCGTTTTTTCCTGAATATATTCAGGAAAAAACGCGTACGCCCTTTTTGGCCAACCAAGCAAGCCGGAAGTGCAAATCAGCACTACAAAGAAGTCTCGCTTGCCATCGGTCAAAAGGGCCACGCTGCAAAAAGAGTAAACACCAGAAATGCAGGACAGGCCATGGAGACATGGGAGACTTGCTAGGCTGAGGGGTGGGATGTCAATTGCCAACAGCCACTCTGGAGAAGTGTACGGTGTGTCCTGAAACATGTAATAAACACAGCTTACAGAGCATAGGGCACTTCCACTCATGGGCGTATAAATTGGGAAAACTAAAAATCAACAAGACACAGGCACCCCAAAGTTTCGGGCTGCTCTGTGTACAAGAACCTCCACTTAGGTACACCTTAAACATGCCAGGAAAGAGAAAAATGGATAAAGAAGTTGTGGTACTTAGGCACAATGGAATATCACTCAGCCATGAAATCAATGTCATAAGGCTAGTAGCAGCATGATGAGTGCATTTAGGGACGAGGATTCTAAGTGAAATAAGTCACACAGAAAAAGACACTTATCCTAAGATATCACTTATAGAGGGCATGTCAAAATCGCTACACTTGAAGTGAATTACAAAACAGAACAGAGTCACATATTTAGAAGACACACTATGGCTGCTTAACGGGAAAGGTGAGGTGGGGTGATGCATAAAACAAGGGTTTGAAATTAGCTCCCATACCGTTCCATAAGCCAAATATGTAACAGACAAGACCTCCTCCCTGCTCAGTGAACTGGACTCAACACCCCCTATTCACCGCACAAGAATATATCTGACTAGCAAGAATCTTAAAACCTATGTATTGATATCTCTCTGGAGTTGAATCAAGAGGGTGTAAAGCGGCATAAACACAGCAGGGAAAAGCAGCTCAACCCCATTATCAAAATAAATTACTTAAAATGAACGCCATAAAACAAAGACAGTGAAAGAGAGAGAAATTCTTACAAAATCCGTTCGGAGGCTCTGATGCAACCTGGATTGACCATATCTAGACCCACAGCTGGATGAGACATAAGGCTGGACACTCTTGGGGCTGAGAGGTTTGGTGAGGTTGGGTGAGGAAACGCAGACCCTTTAAAGTAATACCGCGGGGTACCCACCCCATGGGTCCCAAATCTCCAGGTTCAAGGGCATCTTCCTACATTGAAAACGTGCATGGGAAACCCAGAAGATGGTACAGCGTGTGATCGGGAAAGGTTTCTAAAACGCACCTCATTTCTCCTCTCCTTGTGCTCGGGTTCGCCATTCCAGCCGCGTTACTAGCAATCTCCTTACTTGGAGAATCAGCACCTGGAACCTCCTGTTTGTTTCATACAGGTTGCAATTTGTCCTGAGGATGAACGGGAAGACGGGGAACCAATGAGAGACTAGCTCTAGGTGTTGGGACAGGCACAGGTCACTCTATTTCCCCATCAGGAAGAAGAATGAAGCACAGGCTCAGCCTGCCCCCCGGAACCAGAATAGGGCCTGAAGCAATCCTGCGCTTTTGCGGCCAGCTCCCAAAAAAGCGAGTTGACAAATGGAGCTCAGGGCCACTGCAATTCACAAACCTGCAGAGTTATCAATGATAACTCTCGTCCACAAATATATTGAGGGAAGGCAACGAAGAGGATTTGAAAGCAAGGCAGAATTGCAGGAAACAGATTTCAGGAGGTAGATTCGACTCGCCTTTAAAGCACATGAAAAGCAGCAAAACGTTGACAATGATGCCCTTGGCCAAAAAGGGCGTATGCGTTTTTTCCTGAATATATTCAGGAAAAAACGCATACGCCCTTTTTGGCCAACCAAGCAAGCCGGAAGTGCAAATCAGCACTACAAAGAAGTCTCGCTTGCCATCGGTGAAAAGGGCCATGCTGCCAAAAGTGTAAACAACAGAAATTCAGGACAGGCCATGGAGACATGGGAGCCTTGCTACGCTGATGGGCAGGATGCCAATTGCCAACAGCCACTCTGGAGAAGTGTACGGTGTGTCCTGAAACATGTAATAAACACAGCTTACAGAGCATAGGGCACTTCCACTCATGGGCGTATAAATTGGGAAAACTAAAAATCAACAAGACACAGGCACCCCAAAGTTTCGGGCTGCTCTGTGTACAAGAACCTCCACTTAGGTACACCTTAAACATGCCAGGAAAGAGAAAAATGGATAAAGAAGTTGTGGTACTTAGGCACAATGGAATATCACTCAGCCATGAAATCAATGTCATAAGGCTAGTAGCAGCATGATGAGTGCATTTAGGGACGAGGATTCTAAGTGAAATAAGTCACACAGAAAAAGACTCTTATCCTAAGATATCACTTATAGAGGGCATGTCAAAATCGCTACACTTGAACTGAATTACAAAACAGAACAGAGTCACATATTTAGAAGACACACTATGGCTGCTTAACGGGAAAGGTGAGGTGGGGTGATGCATAAAACAAGGGTTTGAAATTAGCTCACATACCGTTCCATAAGCCAAATATATAACAGACAAGACCTCCTCCCTGCTCAGTGAACTGGACTCAACACCACCAATTCACCGCACAAGAATATATCTGAAGAGCAAAAATCTTAAAACCTATGTATTGATATCTCTCTGGAGTTGAATCAAGAGGGTGTAAAGCGGCATAAACACAGCAGGGAAAAGCAGCTCAACCCCATTATCAAAATAAATTACTTAAAATGAACGCCATAAAACAAAGACAGTGAAAGAGAGAGAAATTCTTACAAATCCGTTCGGAGGCTCTGATGCAACCTGGATTGACCATATCTAGACCCACAGCTGGATGAGACATAAGGCTGGACACTCTTGGGGCTGAGAGGTTTGGTGAGGTTGGGTGAGGAAACGCAGACCCTTTAAAGTAATACCGCGGGGTACCCACCCCATGGGTCCCAAATCTCCAGGTTCAAGGGCATCTTCCTACATTGAAAACGTGCATGGGAAACCCAGAAGATGGTACAGCGTGTGATCGGGAAAGGTTTCTAAAACGCACCTCATTTCTCCTCTCCTTGTGCTCGGGTTCGCCATTCCAGCCGCTTTACTAACAATCTCCCTACTTGGAGAATCAGCACCTTGAAGCTCCTGTTTGTTTCGTACAGGTTGCAATTTGTCCTGAGGATGAACGGGAAGAGGGGGAACCAACGAGAGACTAGCTCTAGGTGTTGGGACAGGCACAGGTCACTCTATTTCCCCATCAGGAAGAAGAATGAAGCACAGGCTCAGCCTGCCCCCCGGAACCAGAATAGGGCCTGAAGCAATCCTGCGCTTTTGCGGCCAGCTCCCAAAAAAGTTAGTTGACAAATGGAGCTCAGGGCCACTGCAATTCACAAACCTGCAGAGTTATCAATGATAACTCTCGTCCACAAATATATTGAGGGAAGGCAACGAAGAGGATTTGAAAGCAAGGCAGAATTGCAGGAAACAGATTTCAGGAGGTAGATTCGACTCGCCTTTAAAGCACATGAAAAGCGGCAAAACGTTGACAATGATGCCCTTGGCCAAAAAGGGCGTATGCGTTTTTTCCTGAATATATTCAGGAAAAAACGCATACGCCCTTTTTGGCCAACCAAGCAAGCCGGAAGTGCAAATCAGCACTACAAAGAAGTCTCGCTTGCCATCGGTCAAAAGGGCCATGCTGCCAAAAGTGTAAACAACAGAAATTCAGGACAGGCCATGGAGACATGGGAGCCTTGCTACGCTGATGGGCAGGATGCCAATTGCCAACAGCCACTCTGGAGAAGTGTACGGTGTGTCCTGAAACATGTAATAAACACAGCTTACAGAGCATAGGGCACTTCCACTCATGGGCGTATAAATTGGGAAAACTACAAATCAACAAGACACAGGCAACCCAAAGTTTCGGGCTGCTCTGTGTACAAGAACCTCCACTTAGGTACACCTTAAACATGCCAGGAAAGAGAAAAATGGATAAAGAAGTTGTGGTACTTAGGCACAATGGAATATCACTCAGCCATGAAATCAATGTCATAAGGCTAGTAGCAGCATGATGAGTGGATTTAGGGACGAGGATTCTAAGTGCAATAAGTCACACAGAAAAAGACACTTATCCTAAGATATCACTTATAGAGGGCATGTCAAAATCGCTACACTTGAACTGAATTACAAAACAGAACAGAGTCACATATTTAGAAGACACACTATGGCTGCTTAACGGGAAAGGTGAGGTGGGGTGATGCATAAAACAAGGGTTTGAAATTAGCTCCCATACCGTTCCATAAGCCAAATATGTAACAGACAAGACCTCCTCCCTGCTCAGTGAACTGGACTCAACACCCCCTATTCACCGCACAAGAATATATCTGACTAGCAAGAATCTTAAAACCTATGTATTGATATCTCTCTGGAGTTGAATCAAGAGGGTGTAAAGCGGCATAAACACAGCAGGGAAAAGCAGCTCAACCCCATTATCAAAATAAATTACTTAAAATGAACGCCATAAAACAAAGACAGTGAAAGAGAGAGAAATTCTTACAAAATCCGTTCGGAGGCTCTGATGCAACCTGGATTGACCATATCTAGACCCACAGCTGGATGAGACATAAGGCTGGACACTCTTGGGGCTGAGAGGTTTGGTGAGGTTGGGTGAGGAAACGCAGACCCTTTAAAGTAATACCGGGGGGTACCCACCCTATGGGTCCCAAATCTCCAGGTTCAAGGGCATCTTCCTACATTGAAAACGTGCATGGGAAACCCAGAAGATGGTACAGCGTGTGATCGGGAAAGGTTTCTAAAACGCACCTCATTTCTCCTCTCCTTGTGCTCGGGTTCGCCATTGCAGCCGCTTTACTAACAATCTCCCTACTTGGAGAATCAGCACCTTGAAGCTCCTGTTTGTTTCGTACAGGTTGCAATTTGTCCTGAGGATGAACGGGAAGAGGGGGAACCAACGAGAGACTAGCTCTAGGTGTTGGGACAGGCACAGGTCACTCTATTTCCCCATCAGGAAGAAGAATGAAGCACAGGCTCAGCCTGTCCTCCGGAACCAGAATAGGGCCTGAAGCAATCCTGCGCTTTTGCGGCCAGCTCCCAAAAAAGCGAGTTGACAAATGGAGCTCAGGGCCACTGCAATTCACAAACCTGCAGAGTTATCAATGATAACTCTCGTCCACAAATATATTGAGGGAAGGCAACGAAGAGGATTTGAAAGCAAGGCAGAATTGCAGGAAACAGATTTCAGGAGGTAGATTCGACTCGCCTTTAAAGCACATGAAAAGCGGCAAAACGTTGACAATGATGCCCTTGGCCAAAAAGGGCGTATGCGTTTTTTCCTGAATATATTCAGGAAAAAACGCATACGCCCTTTTTGGCCAACCAAGCAAGCCGGAAGTGCAAATCAGCACTACAAAGAAGTCTCGCTTGCCATCGGTCAAAAGGGCCATGCTGCCAAAAGTGTAAACAACAGAAATTCAGGACAGGCCATGGAGACATGGGAGCCTTGCTACGCTGATGGGCAGGATGCCAATTGCCAACAGCCACTCTGGAAAAGTGTACGGTGTGTCCTGAAACATGTAATAAACACAGCTTACAGAGCATAGGGCACTTCCACTCATGGGCGTATAAATTGGGAAAACTACAAATCAACAAGACACAGGCACCCCAAAGTTTCGGGCTGCTCTGTGTACAAGAACCTCCACTTAGGTACACGTTAAACATGCCAGGAAAGAGAAAAATGGATAAAGAAGTTGTGGTACTTAGGCACAATGGAATATCACTCAGCCATGAAATCAATGTCATAAGGCTAGTAGCAGCATGATGAGTGGATTTAGGGACGAGGATTCTAAGTGAAATAAGTCACACAGAAAAAGACTCTTATCCTAAGATATCACTTATAGAGGGCATGTCAAAATCGCTACACTTGAACTGAATTACAAAACAGAACAGAGTCACATATTTAGAAGACACACTATGGCTGCTTAACGGGAAAGGTGAGGTGGGGTGATGCATAAAACAAGGGTTTGAAATTAGCTCACATACCGTTCCATAAGCCAAATATGTAACAGACAAGACCTCCTCCCTGCTCAGTGAACTGGACTCAACACCACCAATTCACCGCACAAGAATATATCTGACTAGCAAGAATCTTAAAACCTATGTATTGATATCTCTCTGGAGTTGAATCAAGAGGGTGTAAAGCGGCATAAACACAGCAGGGAAAAGCAGCTCAACCCCATTATCAAAATAAATTACTTAAAATGAACGCCATAAAACAAAGTCAGTGAAAGAGAGAGAAATTCTTACAAAATCCGTTCGGATGCTCTGATGCAACCTGGATTGACCATATCTAGACCCACAGCTGGATGAGACATAAGGCTGGACACTCTTGGGGCTGAGAGGTTTGGTGAGGTTGGGTGAGGAAACGCAGACCCTTTAAAGTAATACCGCGGGGTACCCACCCCATGGGTCCCAAATCTCCAGGTTCAAGGGCATCTTCCTACATCGAAAACATGCCTGGGAAACCCAGAAGATGGTACAGCGTGTGATCGGGAAAGGTTTCTAAAACGCACCTCATTTCTCCTCTCCTTGTGCTCGGGTTCGCCATTCCAGCCGCTTTACTAACAATCTCCCTACTTGGAGAATCAGCACCTGGAACCTCCTGTTTGTTTCGTACAGGTTGCAATTTGTCCTGAGGATGAACGGGAAGAGGGGGAACCAACGAGAGACTAGCTCTAGGTGTTGGGACAGGCACAGGTCACTCTATTTCCCCATCAGGAAGAAGAATGAAGCACAGGCTCAGCCTGCCCCCCGGAACCAGAATAGGGCCTGAAGCAATCCTGCGCTTTTGCGGCCAGCTCCCAAAAAAGCGAGTTGACAAATGGAGCTCAGGGCCACTGCAATTCACAAACCTGCAGAGTTATAAATGATAACTCTCGTCCACAAATATATTGAGGGAAGGCAACGAAGAGGATTTGAAAGCAAGGCAGAATTGCAGGAAACAGATTTCAGGAGGTAGATTCGACTCGCCTTTAAAGCACATGAAAAGCAGCAAAACGTTGACAATGATGCCCTTGGCCAAAAAGGGCGTATGCGTTTTTTCCTGAATATATTCAGGAAAAAACGCATACGCCCTTTTTGGCCAACCAAGCAAGCCGGAAGTGCAAATCAGCACTACAAAGAAGTCTCCCTTTCAATCGGTCAAAAGGGCCATGATGCAAAAAGTGTAAAAACCAGAAATGCAGGACAGGCCATGGAGACATGGGAGCCTTGCTACGCTGATAGGCGGGATGCCAATTGCCAACAGCCACTCTGGAGAAGTGTACGGTGTGTCCTGAAACATGTAATAAACACAGCTTACAGAGCATAGGGCACTTCCACTCATGGGCGTATAAATTGGGAAAACTAAAAATCAACAAGACACAGGCACCCCAAAGTTTCGGGCTGCTCTGTGTACAAGAACCTCCACTTAGGTACACCTTAAACATGCCAGGAAAGAGAAAAATGGATAAAGAAGTTGTGGTACTTAGGGACAATGGAATATCACTCAGCCATGAAATCAATGTCATAAGGCTAGTAGCAGCATGATGAGTGGATTTAGGGACGAGGATTCTAAGTGAAATAAGTCACACAGAAAAAGACACTTATGCTAAGATATCACTTATAGAGGGCATGTCAAAATCGCTACACTTGAACTGAATTACAAAACAGAACAGAGTCACATATTTAGAAGACACACTATGGCTGCTTAACGGGAAAGGTGAGGTGGGGTGATGCATAAAACAAGGGTTTGAAATTAGCTCCCATACCGTTCCATAAGCCAAATATGTAACAGACAAGACCTCCTCCCTGCTCAGTGAACTGGACTCAACACCCCCTATTCACCGCACAAGAATATATCTGACTAGCAAGAATCTTAAAACCTATGTATTGATATCTCTCTGGAGTTGAATCAAGAGGGTGTAAAGCGGCATAAACACAGCAGGGAAAAGCAGCTCAACCCCATTATCAAAATAAATTACTTAAAATGAACGCCATAAAACAAAGACAGTGAAAGAGAGAGAAATTCTTACAAAATCCGTTCGGAGGCTCTGATGCAACCTGGATTGACCATATCTAGACCCACAGCTGGATGAGACATAAGGCTGGACACTCTTGGGGCTGAGAGGTTTGGTGAGGTTGGGTGAGGAAACGCAGACCCTTTAAAGTAATACCGCGGGGTACCCACCCCATGGGTCCCAAATCTCCAGGTTCAAGGGCATCTTCCTACATTGAAAACGTGCATGGGAAACCCAGAAGATGGTACAGCGTGTGATCGGGAAAGGTTTCTAAAACGCACCTCATTTCTCCTCTCCTTGTGCTCGGGTTCGCCATTGCAGCCGCTTTACTAACAATCTCCCTACTTGGAGAATCAGCACCTTGAAGCTCCTGTTTGTTTCGTACAGGTTGCAATTTGTCCTGAGGATGAACGGGAAGAGGGGGAACCAACGAGAGACTAGCTCTAGGTGTTGGGACAGGCACAGGTCACTCTATTTCCCCATCAGGAAGAAGAATGAAGCACAGGCTCAGCCTGCCCCCCGGAACCAGAATAGGGCCTGAAGCAATCCTGCGCTTTTGCGGCCAGCTCCCAAAAAAGCGAGTTGACAAATGGAGCTCAGGGCCACTGCAATTCACAAACCTGCAGAGTTATCAATGATAACTCTCGTCCACAAATATATTGAGGGAAGGCAACGAAGAGGATTTGAAAGCAAGGCAGAATTGCAGGAAACAGATTTCAGGAGGTAGATTCGACTCGCCTTTAAAGCACATGAAAAGCAGCAAAACGTTGACAATGATGCCCTTGGCCAAAAAGGGCGTATGCGTTTTTTCCTGAATATATTCAGGAAAAAACGCATACGCCCTTTTTGGCCAACCAAGCAAGCCGGAAGTGCAAATCAGCACTACAAAGAAGTCTCGCTTGCCATCGGTCAAAAGGGCCATGCTGCCAAAAGTGTAAAAACCAGAAATTCAGGACAGGCCATGGAGACATGGGAGCCTTGCTACGCTGATGGGCAGGATGCCAATTGCCAACAGCCACTCTGGAGAAGTGTACGGTGTGTCCTGAAACATGTAATAAACACAGCTTACAGAGCATAGGGCACTTCCACTCATGGGCGTATAAATTGGGAAAACTACAAATCAACAAGACACAGGCACCCCAAAGTTTCGGGCTGCTCTGTGTACAAGAACCTCCACTTAGGTACACCTTAAACATGCCAGGAAAGAGAAAAATGGATAAAGAAGTTGTGGTACTTAGGCACAATGGAATATCACTCAGCCATGAAATCAATGTCATAAGGCTAGTAGCAGCATGATGAGTGGATTTAGGGACGAGGATTCTAAGTGAAATAAGTCACACAGAAAAAGACACTTATCCTAAGATATCACTTATAGAGGGCATGTCAAAATCGCTACACTTGAACTGAATTACAAAACAGAACAGAGTCACATATTTAGAAGACACACTATGGCTGCTTAACGGGAAAGGTGAGGTGGGGTGATGCATAAAACAAGGGTTTGAAATTAGCTCCCATACCGTTCCATAAGCCAAATATGTAACAGACAAGACCTCCTCCCTGCTCAGTGAACTGGACTCAACACCCCCTATTCACCGCACAAGAATATATCTGACTAGCAAGAATCTTAAAACCTATGTATTGATATCTCTCTGGAGTGGAATCAAGAGGGTGTAAAGCGGCATAAACACAGCAGGGAAAAGCAGCTCAACCCCATTATCAAAATAAATTACTTAAAATAAACGCCATAAAACAAAGACAGTGAAAGAGAGAGAAATTCTTACAAAATCCGTTCGGAGGCTCTGATGCAACCTGGATTGACCATATCTAGACCCACAGCTGGATGAGACATAAGGCTGGACACTCTTGGGGCTGAGAGGTTTGGTGAGGTTGGGTGAGGAAACGCAGACCCTTTAAAGTAATACCGCGGGGTACCCACCCCATGGGTCCCAAATCTCCAGGTTCAAGGGCATCTTCCTACATTGAAAACGTGCATGGGAAACCCAGAAGATGGTACAGCGTGTGATCGGGAAAGGTTTCTAAAACGCACCTCATTTCTCCTCTCCTTGTGCTCGGGTTCGCCATTCCAGCCGCTTTACTAACAATCTCCCTACTTGGAGAATCAGCACCTTGAAGCTCCTGTTTGTTTCGTACAGGTTGCAATTTGTCCTGAGGATGAACGGGAAGAGGGGGAACCAACGAGAGACTAGCTCTAGGTGTTGGGACAGGCACAGGTCACTCTATTTCCCCATCAGGAAGAAGAATGAAGCACAGGCTCAGCCTGCCCCCCGGAACCAGAATAGGGCCTGAAGCAATCCTGCGCTTTTGCGGCCAGCTCCCAAAAAAGCGAGTTGACAAATGGAGCTCAGGGCCACTGCAATTCACAAACCTGCAGAGTTATAAATGATAACTCTCGTCCACAAATATATTGAGGGAAGGCAACGAAGAGGATTTGAAAGCAAGGCAGAATTGCAGGAAACAGATTTCAGGAGGTAGATTCGACTCGCCTTTAAAGCACATGAAAAGCAGCAAAACGTTGACAATGATGCCCTTGGCCAAAAAGGGCGTATGCGTTTTTTCCTGAATATATTCAGGAAAAAACGCATACGCCCTTTTTGGCCAACCAAGCAAGCCGGAAGTGCAAATCAGCACTACAAAGAAGTCTCGCTTGCCATCGGTCAAAAGGGCCATGCTGCCAAAAGTGTAAAAACCAGAAATTCAGGACAGGCCATGGAGACATGGGAGCCTTGCTACGCTGATGGGCAGGATGCCAATTGCCAACAGCCACTCTGGAGAAGTGTACGGTGTGTCCTGAAACATGTAATAAACACAGCTTACAGAGCATAGGGCACTTCCACTCATGGGCGTATAAATTGGGAAAACTAAAAATCAACAAGACACAGGCACCCCAAAGTTTCGGGCTGCTCTGTGTACAAGAACCTCCACTTAGGTACACCTTAAACATGCCAGGAAAGAGAAAAATGGATAAAGAAGTTGTGGTACTTAGGGACAATGGAATATCACTCAGCCATGAAATCAATGTCATAAGGCTAGTAGCAGCATGATGAGTGGATTTAGGGACGAGGATTCTAAGTGAAATAAGTCACACAGAAAAAGACACTTATGCTAAGATATCACTTATAGAGGGCATGTCAAAATCGCTACACTTGAACTGAATTACAAAACAGAACAGAGTCACATATTTAGAAGACACACTATGGCTGCTTAACGGGAAAGGTGAGGTGGGGTGATGCATAAAACAAGGGTTTGAAATTAGCTCCCATACGGTTCCATAAGCCAAATATGTAACAGACAAGACCTCCTCCCTGCTCAGTGAACTGGACTCAACACCCCCTATTCACCGCACAAGAATATATCTGACTAGCAAGAATCTTAAAACCTATGTATTGATATCTCTCTGGAGTTGAATCAAGAGGGTGTAAAGCGGCATAAACACAGCAGGGAAAAGCAGCTCAACCCCATTATCAAAATAAATTACTTAAAATGAACGCCATAAAACAAAGACAGTGAAAGAGAGAGAAATTCTTACAAAATCCGTTCGGAGGCTCTGATGCAACCTGGATTGACCATATCTAGACCCACAGCTGGATGAGACATAAGGCTGGACACTCTTGGGGCTGAGAGGTTTGGTGAGGTTGGGTGAGGAAACGCAGACCCTTTAAAGTAATACCGCGGGGTACCCACCCCATGGGTCCCAAATCTCCAGGTTCAAGGGCATCTTCCTACATTGAAAACGTGCATGGGAAACCCAGAAGATGGTACAGCGTGTGATCGGGAAAGGTTTCTAAAACGCACCTCATTTCTCCTCTCCTTGTGCTCGGGTTCGCCATTGCAGCCGCTTTACTAACAATCTCCCTACTTGGAGAATCAGCACCTTGAAGCTCCTGTTTGTTTCGTACAGGTTGCAATTTGTCCTGAGGATGAACGGGAAGAGGGGGAACCAACGAGAGACTAGCTCTAGGTGTTGGGACAGGCACAGGTCACTCTATTTCCCCATCAGGAAGAAGAATGAAGCACAGGCTCAGCCTGCCCCCCGGAACCAGAATAGGGCCTGAAGCAATCCTGCGCTTTTGCGGCCAGCTCCCAAAAAAGCGAGTTGACAAATGGAGCTCAGGGCCACTGCAATTCACAAACCTGCAGAGTTATCAATGATAACTCTCGTCCACAAATATATTGAGGGAAGGCAACGAAGAGGATTTGAAAGCAAGGCAGAATTGCAGGAAACAGATTTCAGGAGGTAGATTCGACTCGCCTTTAAAGCACATGAAAAGCAGCAAAACGTTGACAATGATGTCCTTGGCCAAAAAGGGCGTATGCGTTTTTTCCTGAATATATTCAGGAAAAAACGCATACGCCCTTTTTGGCCAACCAAGCAAGCCGGAAGTGCAAATCAGCACTACAAAGAAGTCTCGCTTGCCATCGGTCAAAAGGGCCATGCTGCCAAAAGTGTAAACAACAGAAATTCAGGACAGGCCATGGAGACATGGGAGCCTTGCTACGCTGATGGGCAGGATGCCAATTGCCAACAGCCACTCTGGAGAAGTGTACGGTGTGTCCTGAAACATGTAATAAACACAGCTTACAGAGCATAGGGCACTTCCACTCATGGGCGTATAAATTGGGAAAACTAAAAATCAACAAGACACAGGCACCCCAAAGTTTCGGGCTGCTCTGTGTACAAGAACCTCCACTTAGGTACACCTTAAACATGCCAGGAAAGAGAAAAATGGATAAAGAAGTTGTGGTACTTAGGCACAATGGAATATCACTCAGCCATGAAATCAATGTCATAAGGCTAGTAGCAGCATGATGAGTGCATTTAGGGACGAGGATTCTAAGTGAAATAAGTCACACAGAAAAAGACTCTTATCCTAAGATATCACTTATAGAGGGCATGTCAAAATCGCTACACTTGAACTGAATTACAAAACAGAACAGAGTCACATATTTAGAAGACACACTATGGCTGCTTAACGGGAAAGGTGAGGTGGGGTGATGCATAAAACAAGGGTTTGAAATTAGCTCACATACCGTTCCATAAGCCAAATATGTAACAGACAAGACCTCCTCCCTGCTCAGTGAACTGGACTCAACACCACCAATTCACCGCACAAGAATATATCTGAAGAGCAAAAATCTTAAAACCTATGTATTGATATCTCTCTGGAGTTGAATCAAGAGGGTGTAAAGCGGCATAAACACAGCAGGGAAAAGCAGCTCAACCCCATTATCAAAATAAATTACTTAAAATGAACGCCATAAAACAAAGACAGTGAAAGAGAGAGAAATTCTTACAAATCCGTTCGGAGGCTCTGATGCAACCTGGATTGACCATATCTAGACCCACAGCTGGATGAGACATAAGGCTGGACACTCTTGGGGCTGAGAGGTTTGGTGAGGTTGGGTGAGGAAACGCAGACCCTTTAAAGTAATACCGCGGGGTACCCACCCCATGGGTCCCAAATCTCCAGGTTCAAGGGCATCTTCCTACATTGAAAACGTGCATGGGAAACCCAGAAGATGGTACAGCGTGTGATCGGGAAAGGTTTCTAAAACGCACCTCATTTCTCCTCTCCTTGTGCTCGGGTTCGCCATTCCAGCCGCTTTACTAACAATCTCCCTACTTGGAGAATCAGCACCTTGAAGCTCCTGTTTGTTTCGTACAGGTTGCAATTTGTCCTGAGGATGAACGGGAAGAGGGGGAACCAACGAGAGACTAGCTCTAGGTGTTGGGACAGGCACAGGTCACTCTATTTCCCCATCAGGAAGAAGAATGAAGCACAGGCTCAGCCTGCCCCCCGGAACCAGAATAGGGCCTGAAGCAATCCTGCGCTTTTGCGGCCAGCTCCCAAAAAAGTTAGTTGACAAATGGAGCTCAGGGCCACTGCAATTCACAAACCTGCAGAGTTATCAATGATAACTCTCGTCCACAAATATATTGAGGGAAGGCAACGAAGAGGATTTGAAAGCAAGGCAGAATTGCAGGAAACAGATTTCAGGAGGTAGATTCGACTCGCCTTTAAAGCACATGAAAAGCGGCAAAACGTTGACAATGATGCCCTTGGCCAAAAAGGGCGTATGCGTTTTTTCCTGAATATATTCAGGAAAAAACGCATACGCCCTTTTTGGCCAACCAAGCAAGCCGGAAGTGCAAATCAGCACTACAAAGAAGTCTCGCTTGCCATCGGTCAAAAGGGCCATGCTGCCAAAAGTGTAAACAACAGAAATTCAGGACAGGCCATGGAGACATGGGAGCCTTGCTACGCTGATGGGCAGGATGCCAATTGCCAACAGCCACTCTGGAGAAGTGTACGGTGTGTCCTGAAACATGTAATAAACACAGCTTACAGAGCATAGGGCACTTCCACTCATGGGCGTATAAATTGGGAAAACTACAAATCAACAAGACACAGGCAACCCAAAGTTTCGGGCTGCTCTGTGTACAAGAACCTCCACTTAGGTACACCTTAAACATGCCAGGAAAGAGAAAAATGGATAAAGAAGTTGTGGTACTTAGGCACAATGGAATATCACTC
Organism: Eubalaena glacialis; assembly: GCF_028564815.1. Lineage (NCBI taxonomy): Eukaryota > Metazoa > Chordata > Mammalia > Artiodactyla > Balaenidae > Eubalaena > Eubalaena glacialis. Next base: position 162,579 of record NW_026871410.1, read on the forward strand.
AGCCATGAAATCAATGTCATAAGGCTAGTAGCAGCATGATGAGTGGATTTAGGGACGAGGATTCTAAGTGCAATAAGTCACACAGAAAAAGACACTTATCCTAAGATATCACTTATAGAGGGCATGTCAAAATCGCTACACTTGAACTGAATTACAAAACAGAACAGAGTCACATATTTAGAAGACACACTATGGCTGCTTAACGGGAAAGGTGAGGTGGGGTGATGCATAAAACAAGGGTTTGAAATTAGCTCCCATACCGTTCCATAAGCCAAATATGTAACAGACAAGACCTCCTCCCTGCTCAGTGAACTGGACTCAACACCCCCTATTCACCGCACAAGAATATATCTGACTAGCAAGAATCTTAAAACCTATGTATTGATATCTCTCTGGAGTTGAATCAAGAGGGTGTAAAGCGGCATAAACACAGCAGGGAAAAGCAGCTCAACCCCATTATCAAAATAAATTACTTAAAATGAACGCCATAAAACAAAGACAGTGAAAGAGAGAGAAATTCTTACAAAATCCGTTCGGAGGCTCTGATGCAACCTGGATTGACCATATCTAGACCCACAGCTGGATGAGACATAAGGCTGGACACTCTTGGGGCTGAGAGGTTTGGTGAGGTTGGGTGAGGAAACGCAGACCCTTTAAAGTAATACCGGGTGGTACCCACCCTATGGGTCCCAAATCTCCAGGTTCAAGGGCATCTTCCTACATTGAAAACGTGCATGGGAAACCCAGAAGATGGTACAGCGTGTGATCGGGAAAGGTTTCTAAAACGCACCTCATTTCTCCTCTCCTTGTGCTCGGGTTCGCCATTGCAGCCGCTTTACTAACAATCTCCCTACTTGGAGAATCAGCACCTTGAAGCTCCTGTTTGTTTCGTACAGGTTGCAATTTGTCCTGAGGATGAACGGGAAGAGGGGGAACCAACGAGAGACTAGCTCTAGGTGTTGGGACAGGCACAGGTCACTCTATTTCCCCATCAGGAAGAAGAATGAAGCACAGGCTCAGCCTGTCCTCCGGAACCAGAATAGGGCCTGAAGCAATCCTGCGCTTTTGCGGCCAGCTCCCAAAAAAGCGAGTTGACAAATGGAGCTCAGGGCCACTGCAATTCACAAACCTGCAGAGTTATCAATGATAACTCTCGTCCACAAATATATTGAGGGAAGGCAACGAAGAGGATTTGAAAGCAAGGCAGAATTGCAGGAAACAGATTTCAGGAGGTAGATTCGACTCGCCTTTAAAGCACATGAAAAGCGGCAAAACGTTGACAATGATGCCCTTGGCCAAAAAGGGCGTATGCGTTTTTTCCTGAATATATTCAGGAAAAAACGCATACGCCCTTTTTGGCCAACCAAGCAAGCCGGAAGTGCAAATCAGCACTACAAAGAAGTCTCGCTTGCCATCGGTCAAAAGGGCCATGCTGCCAAAAGTGTAAAAACCAGAAATTCATGACAGGCCATGGAGACATGGGAGCCTTGCTACGCTGATGGGCAGGATGCCAATTGCCAACAGCCACTCTGGAAAAGTGTACGGTGTGTCCTGAAACATGTAATAAACACAGCTTACAGAGCATAGGGCACTTCCACTCATGGGCGTATAAATTGGGAAAACTACAAATCAACAAGACACAGGCACCCCAAAGTTTCGGGCTGCTCTGTGTACAAGAACCTCCACTTAGGTACACGTTAAACATGCCAGGAAAGAGAAAAATGGATAAAGAAGTTGTGGTACTTAGGCACAATGGAATATCACTCAGCCATGAAATCAATGTCATAAGGCTAGTAGCAGCATGATGAGTGGATTTAGGGACGAGGATTCTAAGTGAAATAAGTCACACAGAAAAAGACTCTTATCCTAAGATATCACTTATAGAGGGCATGTCAAAATCGCTACACTTGAACTGAATTACAAAACAGAACAGAGTCACATATTTAGAAGACACACTATGGCTGCTTAACGGGAAAGGTGAGGTGGGGTGATGCATAAAACAAGGGTTTGAAATTAGCTCACATACCGTTCCATAAGCCAAATATGTAACAGACAAGACCTCCTCCCTGCTCAGTGAACTGGACTCAACACCACCAATTCACCGCACAAGAATATATCTGACTAGCAAGAATCTTAAAACCTATGTATTGATATCTCTCTGGAGTTGAATCAAGAGGGTGTAAAGCGGCATAAACACAGCAGCGAAAAGCAGCTCAACCCCATTATCAAAATAAATTACTTAAAATGAACGCCATAAAACAAAGTCAGTGAAAGAGAGAGAAATTCTTACAAAATCCGTTCGGATGCTCTGATGCAACCTGGATTGACCATATCTAGACCCACAGCTGGATGAGACATAAGGCTGGACACTCTTGGGGCTGAGAGGTTTGGTGAGGTTGGGTGAGGAAACGCAGACCCTTTAAAGTAATACCGGGGGGTACCCACCCCATGGGTCCCAAATCTCCAGGTTCAAGGGCATCTTCCTACATCGAAAACATGCCTGGGAAACCCAGAAGATGGTACAGCGTGTGATCGGGAAAGGTTTCTAAAACGCACCTCATTTCTCCTCTCCTTGTGCTCGGGTTCGCCATTCCAGCCGCTTTACTAACAATCTCCCTACTTGGAGAATCAGCACCTGGAACCTCCTGTTTGTTTCGTACAGGTTGCAATTTGTCCTGAGGATGAACGGGAAGAGGGGGAACCAACGAGAGACTAGCTCTAGGTGTTGGGACAGGCACAGGTCACTCTATTTCCCCATCAGGAAGAAGAATGAAGCACAGGCTCAGCCTGCCCCCCGGAACCAGAATAGGGCCTGAAGCAATCCTGCGCTTTTGCGGCCAGCTCCCAAAAAAGCGAGTTGACAAATGGAGCTCAGGGCCACTGCAATTCACAAACCTGCAGAGTTATAAATGATAACTCTCGTCCACAAATATATTGAGGGAAGGCAACGAAGAGGATTTGAAAGCAAGGCAGAATTGCAGGAAACAGATTTCAGGAGGTAGATTCGACTCGCCTTTAAAGCACATGAAAAGCAGCAAAACGTTGACAATGATGCCCTTGGCCAAAAAGGGCGTATGCGTTTTTTCCTGAATATATTCAGGAAAAAACGCATACGCCCTTTTTGGCCAACCAAGCAAGCCGGAAGTGCAAATCAGCACTACAAAGAAGTCTCCCTTTCAATCGGTCAAAAGGGCCATGATGCAAAAAGTGTAAAAACCAGAAATGCAGGACAGGCCATGGAGACATGGGAGCCTTGCTACGCTGATAGGCGGGATGCCAATTGCCAACAGCCACTCTGGAGAAGTGTACGGTGTGTCCTGAAACATGTAATAAACACAGCTTACAGAGCATAGGGCACTTCCACTCATGGGCGTATAAATTGGGAAAACTAAAAATCAACAAGACACAGGCACCCCAAAGTTTCGGGCTGCTCTGTGTACAAGAACCTCCACTTAGGTACACCTTAAACATGCCAGGAAAGAGAAAAATGGATAAAGAAGTTGTGGTACTTAGGGACAATGGAATATCACTCAGCCATGAAATCAATGTCATAAGGCTAGTAGCAGCATGATGAGTGGATTTAGGGACGAGGATTCTAAGTGAAATAAGTCACACAGAAAAAGACACTTATGCTAAGATATCACTTATAGAGGGCATGTCAAAATCGCTACACTTGAACTGAATTACAAAACAGAACAGAGTCACATATTTAGAAGACACACTATGGCTGCTTAACGGGAAAGGTGAGGTGGGGTGATGCATAAAACAAGGGTTTGAAATTAGCTCCCATACCGTTCCATAAGCCAAATATGTAACAGACAAGACCTCCTCCCTGCTCAGTGAACTGGACTCAACACCCCCTATTCACCGCACAAGAATATATCTGACTAGCAAGAATCTTAAAACCTATGTATTGATATCTCTCTGGAGTTGAATCAAGAGGGTGTAAAGCGGCATAAACACAGCAGGGAAAAGCAGCTCAACCCCATTATCAAAATAAATTACTTAAAATGAACGCCATAAAACAAAGACAGTGAAAGAGAGAGAAATTCTTACAAAATCCGTTCGGAGGCTCTGATGCAACCTGGATTGACCATATCTAGACCCACAGCTGGATGAGACATAAGGCTGGACACTCTTGGGGCTGAGAGGTTTGGTGAGGTTGGGTGAGGAAACGCAGACCCTTTAAAGTAATACCGCGGGGTACCCACCCCATGGGTCCCAAATCTCCAGGTTCAAGGGCATCTTCCTACATTGAAAACGTGCATGGGAAACCCAGAAGATGGTACAGCGTGTGATCGGGAAAGGTTTCTAAAACGCACCTCATTTCTCCTCTCCTTGTGCTCGGGTTCGCCATTCCAGCCGCTTTACTAACAATCTCCCTACTTGGAGAATCAGCACCTTGAAGCTCCTGTTTGTTTCGTACAGGTTGCAATTTGTCCTGAGGATGAACGGGAAGAGGGGGAACCAACGAGAGACTAGCTCTAGGTGTTGGGACAGGCACAGGTCACTCTATTTCCCCATCAGGAAGAAGAATGAAGCACAGGCTCAGCCTGCCCCCCGGAACCAGAATAGGGCCTGAAGCAATCCTGCGCTTTTGCGGCCAGCTCCCAAAAAAGCGAGTTGACAAATGGAGCTCAGGGCCACTGCAATTCACAAACCTGCAGAGTTATCAATGATAACTCTCGTCCACAAATATATTGAGGGAAGGCAACGAAGAGGATTTGAAAGCAAGGCAGAATTGCAGGAAACAGATTTCAGGAGGTAGATTCGACTCGCCTTTAAAGCACATGAAAAGCAGCAAAACGTTGACAATGATGCCCTTGGCCAAAAAGGGCGTATGCGTTTTTTCCTGAATATATTCAGGAAAAAACGCATACGCCCTTTTTGGCCAACCAAGCAAGCCGGAAGTGCAAATCAGCACTACAAAGAAGTCTCGCTTGCCATCGGTCAAAAGGGCCATGCTGCCAAAAGTGTAAAAACCAGAAATTCAGGACAGGCCATGGAGACATGGGAGCCTTGCTACGCTGATGGGCAGGATGCCAATTGCCAACAGCCACTCTGGAGAAGTGTACGGTGTGTCCTGAAACATGTAATAAACACAGCTTACAGAGCATAGGGCACTTCCACTCATGGGCGTATAAATTGGGAAAACTACAAATCAACAAGACACAGGCACCCCAAAGTTTCGGGCTGCTCTGTGTACAAGAACCTCCACTTAGGTACACCTTAAACATGCCAGGAAAGAGAAAAATGGATAAAGAAGTTGTGGTACTTAGGCACAATGGAATATCACTCAGCCATGAAATCAATGTCATAAGGCTAGTAGCAGCATGATGAGTGGATTTAGGGACGAGGATTCTAAGTGAAATAAGTCACACAGAAAAAGACACTTATCCTAAGATATCACTTATAGAGGGCATGTCAAAATCGCTACACTTGAACTGAATTACAAAACAGAACAGAGTCACATATTTAGAAGACACACTATGGCTGCTTAACGGGAAAGGTGAGGTGGGGTGATGCATAAAACAAGGGTTTGAAATTAGCTCCCATACCGTTCCATAAGCCAAATATGTAACAGACAAGACCTCCTCCCTGCTCAGTGAACTGGACTCAACACCCCCTATTCACCGCACAAGAATATATCTGACTAGCAAGAATCTTAAAACCTATGTATTGATATCTCTCTGGAGTGGAATCAAGAGGGTGTAAAGCGGCATAAACACAGCAGGGAAAAGCAGCTCAACCCCATTATCAAAATAAATTACTTAAAATAAACGCCATAAAACAAAGACAGTGAAAGAGAGAGAAATTCTTACAAAATCCGTTCGGAGGCTCTGATGCAACCTGGATTGACCATATCTAGACCCACAGCTGGATGAGACATAAGGCTGGACACTCTTGGGGCTGAGAGGTTTGGTGAGGTTGGGTGAGGGAAACGCAGACCCTTTAAAGTAATACCGCGGGGTACCCACCCCATGGGTCCCAAATCTCCAGGTTCAAGGGCATCTTCCTACATTGAAAACGTGCATGGGAAACCCAGAAGATGGTACAGCGTGTGATCGGGAAAGGTTTCTAAAACGCACCTCATTTCTCCTCTCCTTGTGCTCGGGTTCGCCATTCCAGCCGCTTTACTAACAATCTCCCTACTTGGAGAATCAGCACCTTGAAGCTCCTGTTTGTTTCGTACAGGTTGCAATTTGTCCTGAGGATGAACGGGAAGAGGGGGAACCAACGAGAGACTAGCTCTAGGTGTTGGGACAGGCACAGGTCACTCTATTTCCCCATCAGGAAGAAGAATGAAGCACAGGCTCAGCCTGCCCCCCGGAACCAGAATAGGGCCTGAAGCAATCCTGCGCTTTTGCGGCCAGCTCCCAAAAAAGCGAGTTGACAAATGGAGCTCAGGGCCACTGCAATTCACAAACCTGCAGAGTTATAAATGATAACTCTCGTCCACAAATATATTGAGGGAAGGCAACGAAGAGGATTTGAAAGCAAGGCAGAATTGCAGGAAACAGATTTCAGGAGGTAGATTCGACTCGCCTTTAAAGCACATGAAAAGCAGCAAAACGTTGACAATGATGCCCTTGGCCAAAAAGGGCGTATGCGTTTTTTCCTGAATATATTCAGGAAAAAACGCATACGCCCTTTTTGGCCAACCAAGCAAGCCGGAAGTGCAAATCAGCACTACAAAGAAGTCTCGCTTGCCATCGGTCAAAAGGGCCATGCTGCCAAAAGTGTAAAAACCAGAAATTCAGGACAGGCCATGGAGACATGGGAGCCTTGCTACGCTGATGGTCAGGATGCCAATTGCCAACAGCCACTCTGGAGAAGTGTACGGTGTGTCCTGAAACATGTAATAAACACAGCTTACAGAGCATAGGGCACTTCCACTCATGGGCGTATAAATTGGGAAAACTAAAAATCAACAAGACACAGGCACCCCAAAGTTTCGGGCTGCTCTGTGTACAAGAACCTCCACTTAGGTACACCTTAAACATGCCAGGAAAGAGAAAAATGGATAAAGAAGTTGTGGTACTTAGGGACAATGGAATATCACTCAGCCATGAAATCAATGTCATAAGGCTAGTAGCAGCATGATGAGTGGATTTAGGGACGAGGATTCTAAGTGAAATAAGTCACACAGAAAAAGACACTTATGCTAAGATATCACTTATAGAGGGCATGTCAAAATCGCTACACTTGAACTGAATTACAAAACAGAACAGAGTCACATATTTAGAAGACACACTATGGCTGCTTAACGGGAAAGGTGAGGTGGGGTGATGCATAAAACAAGGGTTTGAAATTAGCTCCCATACGGTTCCATAAGCCAAATATGTAACAGACAAGACCTCCTCCCTGCTCAGTGAACTGGACTCAACACCCCCTATTCACCGCACAAGAATATATCTGACTAGCAAGAATCTTAAAACCTATGTATTGATATCTCTCTGGAGTTGAATCAAGAGGGTGTAAAGCGGCATAAACACAGCAGGGAAAAGCAGCTCAACCCCATTATCAAAATAAATTACTTAAAATGAACGCCATAAAACAAAGACAGTGAAAGAGAGAGAAATTCTTACAAAATCCGTTCGGAGGCTCTGATGCAACCTGGATTGACCATATCTAGACCCACAGCTGGATGAGACATAAGGCTGGACACTCTTGGGGCTGTGATGAGGGTTTGGGGTGAGAGTTTGGTGAGGTTGGGTGAGGAAACGCAGACCCTTTAAAGTAATACCGCGGGGTACCCACCCCATGGGTCCCAAATCTCCAGGTTCAAGGGCATCTTCCTACATTGAAAACGTGCATGGGAAACCCAGAAGATGGTACAGCGTGTGATCGGGAAAGGTTTCTAAAACGCACCTCATTTCTCCTCTCCTTGTGCTCGGGTTCGCCATTGCAGCCGCTTTACTAACAATCTCCCTACTTGGAGAATCAGCACCTTGAAGCTCCTGTTTGTTTCGTACAGGTTGCAATTTGTCCTGAGGATGAACGGGAAGAGGGGGAACCAACGAGAGACTAGCTCTAGGTGTTGGGACAGGCACAGGTCACTCTATTTCCCCATCAGGAAGAAGAATGAAGCACAGGCTCAGCCTGCCCCCCGGAACCAGAATAGGGCCTGAAGCAATCCTGCGCTTTTGCGGCCAGCTCCCAAAAAAGCGAGTTGACAAATGGAGCTCAGGGCCACTGCAATTCACAAACCTGCAGAGTTATCAATGATAACTCTCGTCCACAAATATATTGAGGGAAGGCAACGAAGAGGATTTGAAAGCAAGGCAGAATTGCAGGAAACAGATTTCAGGAGGTAGATTCGACTCGCCTTTAAAGCACATGAAAAGCAGCAAAACGTTGACAATGATGTCCTTGGCCAAAAAGGGCGTATGCGTTTTTTCCTGAATATATTCAGGAAAAAACGCATACGCCCTTTTTGGCCAACCAAGCAAGCCGGAAGTGCAAATCAGCACTACAAAGAAGTCTCGCTTGCCATCGGTGAAAAGGGCCATGCTGCCAAAAGTGTAAACAACAGAAATTCAGGACAGGCCATGGAGACATGGGAGCCTTGCTACGCTGATGGGCAGGATGCCAATTGCCAACAGCCACTCTGGAGAAGTGTACGGTGTGTCCTGAAACATGTAATAAACACAGCTTACAGAGCATAGGGCACTTCCACTCATGGGCGTATAAATTGGGAAAACTAAAAATCAACAAGACACAGGCACCCCAAAGTTTCGGGCTGCTCTGTGTACAAGAACCTCCACTTAGGTACACCTTAAACATGCCAGGAAAGAGAAAAATGGATAAAGAAGTTGTGGTACTTAGGCACAATGGAATATCACTCAGCCATGAAATCAATGTCATAAGGCTAGTAGCAGCATGATGAGTGCATTTAGGGACGAGGATTCTAAGTGAAATAAGTCACACAGAAAAAGACTCTTATCCTAAGATATCACTTATAGAGGGCATGTCAAAATCGCTACACTTGAACTGAATTACAAAACAGAACAGAGTCACATATTTAGAAGACACACTATGGCTGCTTAACGGGAAAGGTGAGGTGGGGTGATGCATAAAACAAGGGTTTTAAATTAGCTCACATACCGTTCCATAAGCCAAATATGTAACAGACAAGACCTCCTCCCTGCTCAGTGAACTGGACTCAACACCACCAATTCACCGCACAAGAATATATCTGAAGAGCAAAAATCTTAAAACCTATGTATTGATATCTCTCTGGAGTTGAATCAAGAGGGTGTAAAGCGGCATAAACACAGCAGGGAAAAGCAGCTCAACCCCATTATCAAAATAAATTACTTAAAATGAACGCCATAAAACAAAGACAGTGAAAGAGAGAGAAATTCTTACAAATCCGTTCGGAGGCTCTGATGCAACCTGGATTGACCATATCTAGACCCACAGCTGGATGAGACATAAGGCTGGACACTCTTGGGGCTGAGAGGTTTGGTGAGGTTGGGTGAGGAAACGCAGACCCTTTAAAGTAATACCGCGGGGTACCCACCCCATGGGTCCCAAATCTCCAGGTTCAAGGGCATCTTCCTACATTGAAAACGTGCATGGGAAACCCAGAAGATGGTACAGCGTGTGATCGGGAAAGGTTTCTAAAACGCACCTCATTTCTCCTCTCCTTGTGCTCGGGTTCGCCATTCCAGCCGCTTTACTAACAATCTCCCTACTTGGAGAATCAGCACCTTGAAGCTCCTGTTTGTTTCGTACAGGTTGCAATTTGTCCTGAGGATGAACGGGAAGAGGGGGAACCAACGAGAGACTAGCTCTAGGTGTTGGGACAGGCACAGGTCACTCTATTTCCCCATCAGGAAGAAGAATGAAGCACAGGCTCAGCCTGCCCCCCGGAACCAGAATAGGGCCTGAAGCAATCCTGCGCTTTTGCGGCCAGCTCCCAAAAAAGTTAGTTGACAAATGGAGCTCAGGGCCACTGCAATTCACAAACCTGCAGAGTTATCAATGATAACTCTCGTCCACAAATATATTGAGGGAAGGCAACGAAGAGGATTTGAAAGCAAGGCAGAATTGCAGGAAACAGATTTCAGGAGGTAGATTCGACTCGCCTTTAAAGCACATGAAAAGCGGCAAAACGTTGACAATGATGCCCTTGGCCAAAAAGGGCGTATGCGTTTTTTCCTGAATATATTCAGGAAAAAACGCATACGCCCTTTTTGGCCAACCAAGCAAGCCGGAAGTGCAAATCAGCACTACAAAGAAGTCTCGCTTGCCATCGGTCAAAAGGGCCATGCTGCCAAAAGTGTAAACAACAGAAATTCAGGACAGGCCATGGAGACATGGGAGCCTTGCTACGCTGATGGGCAGGATGCCAATTGCCAACAGCCACTCTGGAGAAGTGTACGGTGTGTCCTGAAACATGTAATAAACACAGCTTACAGAGCATAGGGCACTTCCACTCATGGGCGTATAAATTGGGAAAACTACAAATCAACAAGACACAGGCAACCCAAAGTTTCGGGCTGCTCTGTGTACAAGAACCTCCACTTAGGTACACCTTAAACATGCCAGGAAAGAGAAAAATGGATAAAGAAGTTGTGGTACTTAGGCACAATGGAATATCACTCAGCCATGAAATCAATGTCATAAGGCTAGTAGCAGCATGATGAGTGGATTTAGGGACGAGGATTCTAAGTGCAATAAGTCACACAGAAAAAGACACTTATCCTAAGATATCACTTATAGAGGGCATGTCAAAATCGCTACACTTGAACTGAATTACAAAACAGAACAGAGTCACATATTTAGAAGACACACTATGGCTGCTTAACGGGAAAGGTGAGGTGGGGTGATGCATAAAACAAGGGTTTGAAATTAGCTCCCATACCGTTCCATAAGCCAAATATGTAACAGACAAGACCTCCTCCCTGCTCAGTGAACTGGACTCAACACCCCCTATTCACCGCACAAGAATATATCTGACTAGCAAGAATCTTAAAACCTATGTATTGATATCTCTCTGGAGTTGAATCAAGAGGGTGTAAAGCGGCATAAACACAGCAGGGAAAAGCAGCTCAACCCCATTATCAAAATAAATTACTTAAAATGAACGCCATAAAACAAAGACAGTGAAAGAGAGAGAAATTCTTACAAAATCCGTTCGGAGGCTCTGATGCAACCTGGATTGACCATATCTAGACCCACAGCTGGATGAGACATAAGGCTGGACACTCTTGGGGCTGAGAGGTTTGGTGAGGTTGGGTGAGGAAACGCAGACCCTTTAAAGTAATACCGGGTGGTACCCACCCTATGGGTCCCAAATCTCCAGGTTCAAGGGCATCTTCCTACATTGAAAACGTGCATGGGAAACCCAGAAGATGGTACAGCGTGTGATCGGGAAAGGTTTCTAAAACGCACCTCATTTCTCCTCTCCTTGTGCTCGGGTTCGCCATTGCAGCCGCTTTACTAACAATCTCCCTACTTGGAGAATCAGCACCTTGAAGCTCCTGTTTGTTTCGTACAGGTTGCAATTTGTCCTGAGGATGAACGGGAAGAGGGGGAACCAACGAGAGACTAGCTCTAGGTGTTGGGACAGGCACAGGTCACTCTATTTCCCCATCAGGAAGAAGAATGAAGCACAGGCTCAGCCTGTCCTCCGGAACCAGAATAGGGCCTGAAGCAATCCTGCGCTTTTGCGGCCAGCTCCCAAAAAAGCGAGTTGACAAATGGAGCTCAGGGCCACTGCAATTCACAAACCTGCAGAGTTATCAATGATAACTCTCGTCCACAAATATATTGAGGGAAGGCAACGAAGAGGATTTGAAAGCAAGGCAGAATTGCAGGAAACAGATTTCAGGAGGTAGATTCGACTCGCCTTTAAAGCACATGAAAAGCGGCAAAACGTTGACAATGATGCCCTTGGCCAAAAAGGGCGTATGCGTTTTTTCCTGAATATATTCAGGAAAAAACGCATACGCCCTTTTTGGCCAACCAAGCAAGCCGGAAGTGCAAATCAGCACTACAAAGAAGTCTCGCTTGCCATCGGTCAAAAGGGCCATGCTGCCAAAAGTGTAAAAACCAGAAATTCATGACAGGCCATGGAGACATGGGAGCCTTGCTACGCTGATGGGCAGGATGCCAATTGCCAACAGCCACTCTGGAAAAGTGTACGGTGTGTCCTGAAACATGTAATAAAC